>NC_134459.1:173689590-173842090 GCF_047948215.1 Lycorma delicatula | reverse complement strand
TAATGGCCCAGTATGAGGTACAAGTCGTCCAAGAAATGACATAACAAATCTAAAAATAATCACAAGCACCTTATAGCAGACTTAATAGGAAGATGAAGAATATACTAGATACCCGGAGTCTTCTTCACTGTGAACACGCTATACAAACCGAAATGTAGATAATATTCTGTTTTACAAGCGATACCTTGATTGTATTCATAACACGGACCAAACAGATGATATAACTACTCTCAGAAAAAGCAACTTTCACTGCCCCTTTTGAATTCCAGTTCAAATCGGAGATATCAATACAGGTGGTGAAAAACAACGAAGACGTCTTTCTGTCACAAAATATTTCAAGTAAATAAATATTCACGTTGCGTTCAATACAAATCACTAGCGATACAGCTTAAATCATTCTGATATAACCTACAACCGATGAGATAATCTACCGCAAAGGTGATAATCTACACTATGGCGAGCACGTCTACAGGAATCGCTTCCCAGGCTGTTATTATTCTTCGACGAAGTTGGTCGAGTGACTGGATTTTTTCTTTGTATACGATGTCTTTTACGTAGTCTCAAAAGAAAAATCCATCAACGTTAAATAGGGACTTCGTGAAATAGCGATGGAGTCTTTCCGCTGAACCAGCCTCCAGCTCAATATCTATTCTCATCTAACTGAATTTTTTAAGGCATGGACTATTGACTGTCCAAGAAAATACTTTCAACCGGTCAAATTCCCATCGATATATATTGGACCGATTATGTTATCACCGTAAATCCCGGCCCACGCGTTAATTTTTCACGATGCTGCGCGTTTCCAACATTGAAAACTGAGTATTTACATCGCTCCAGTATCGACAGTATTAACGAAGCCATTTAGAAAGAAGGTGAATCTATTAATTGAATTTCTTCACAGAATTCAATCCTTTGTCATCATCATTCTTATTCAGTTTTTCATACGGTTAAATTTTATACGAAAAGATTTATTCAGTTTTATTGTTTTTTTTTTTTTTTGTCTTCAGCCATTTGATTGGTTTGATGCAGCTCTCTAAGATTCCCTATCTAGTGCTAGTCGTTTCATTTCAGTATACCTCTACATCCTACATCCCTAACAATTTGTTTTACATACTCCAAACGTGGCCTGCCTACACAATTTTTCCCTTCTACCTATCCTTCCAAAATTAAAGCGACTATTCCAGGATGCCTTAGTATGTGGCCTATAAGTCTGTCTCTTCTTTTAACTATATTTTTCCAAATGCTTCTTTCTTCATCTATTTGCCGCAATACCTCCTCATTTGTCACTTTATCCACCCATCTGATTTTTAACATTCTCCTATAGCACCACATTTCAAAAGCTTCTAACCTTTTCTTCTCAGATACTCCGATCGTCCAAGTTTCACTTCCATATAAAGCGACACTCCAAACATACACTTTCAAAAATCTTTTCCTGACATTTAAATTAATTTTTGATGTAAACAACTTATATTTCTTACTGAAGGCTCGTTTAGCTTGTGCTATTCGGCATTTTATATCGCTCCTGCTTCGTCCATCTTTAGTAATTCTACTTCCCAAATAACAAAATTTTTCTACCTCCATAATCTTTTCTCCTCCTATTTTCACATTCAGCGGTCCATCTTTGTTATTTCTACTACATTTCATTACTTTTGTTTTGTTCTTGTTTATTTTCATGCGATAGTTCTTGCGTAGGACTTCATCTATGCCGTTCATTGTTTCTTCTAAATCCTTTTTATTCTCGGCTAGAATTACTATATCATCAGCAAATCGTAGCATCTTTATCTTTTCACCTTGTACTGTTACTCCGAATCTAAATTGTTCTTTAACATCATTAACTGCTAGTTCCATGTAAAGATTAAAAAGTAACGGGGATAGGGAACATCCTTGTCGGACTCCCTTTCTTATTATGGCTTCTTTCTTATGTTCTTCAATTGCTACTGTTGCTGTTTGGTTCCTGTACATGTTAGCAATTGTTCTTCTATCACTGTATTTGAACCCTAATTTTTTTTAAATGCTGAACATTTTATTCCAGTCTACGTTATCGAATGCCTTTTCTAGGTCTATAAACGCCAAGTATGTTGGTTTGTTTTTCTTTAATCTTCCTTCTACTATTAATCTGAGGCCTAAAATTGCTTCCCTTGTCCCTATACTTTTCCTGAAACCAAATTGGTCTTCTCCTAACACTTCCTCCACTCTCCTCTCAATTCTTCTGTATAGAATTCTAGTTAAGATTTTTGATGCATGACTAGTTAAACTAATTGTTCTGTATTCTTCACATTTATCTGCCCCTGATTTCTTTGGTATCATTACTATAACACTTTTTTTGAAGATCTCAATAACCGACAAAAAATTATAACCTGTTATAACAAGGTTTTTTCAACATTTTCCAGCAAATAAGTAGGGACCAAGTTATTGGCTTTTCGTATGTTAAACTAATGTTACAATGCTGTGTGTTTACTGGTATGTTTTGCAATGCTGGAGAAACCTAAAACTCATATTTTTAAGAAGAACGTACAATCTCAAACCTAATGCTTCGGGTCAGTATCACTGTATCCCAACATAACCTAAAAAAAAACAACATTTTTAATCATAACTTCAATAACAATGAACCAATTTTTATTTTATTTGTACCGATTACTTTTCATTGAAGAAGCCTTCCAATGAGGTGTCAGAAACTACATCGTCTCATTAAAAAAAATAAGTTTTCTACCCTTGAAGATTTAGTAAACATTTAAGGGTGAAATTTTGTGTTGGTAATTTAAAAAATAATCTTTCAGTTTTAGTCCATAGATTATTATTATTATTTCATATGATTTAAGAAGTGATATCACGCAATTTTATAGTTATATTTCTTGGACTGAAATTCAAAAAACTTCTACCCTAGATGGTTTTTTGCAACTACCGAGCGAACGGGTAAGCGGATTTTAATTTTCTTTTCACCAATATTCATTATTCTTTTCGTGTTAACAATTAATATAATTAAATGTTACCGTTGCCATTTAAGATTCTTGAGTTGGGTTAGGTGTAGCGGAGAGGATGGGTTCCACCCCTTTGAATGTAATTCTAAAAAGGTTTCCCCCGAGAATGGTGTACATACCTGCAAACAGAGATACAATGGAACTGATAGCTGTTGAATAATAAATGTGGTAACTTTTCAAATGATCACCCGATATATTTATTTATTTATTTACAAGTAAAGTCGGTCTTGTTGCGTAAAACTGCGCAAAACCATTTTTTCCTATAAAATGGTGTTTCCGCTGTTGCCATTTAACTCTATTTTTGAACGATCCTTATGTATGTAATACCTGTCAAATCAATCAAACGTATATAAAATTTTATACGGCGCAAGAGATAATATTAGATTTAATGTTATGTATAACTTTTTACGTTCATTAGAAATAGTTATAGATTTTATCAAACATGTTTCCTCTTTTTTCTCGGAATATTTTGTTCAAAAATCATTTCCATATTTTATTCTTCGTTCATTTCTAAGAAAGAGTAAATTAAAATTAATTGCTTTCATGCATTTCGTTAGCGCACTTCAACAAGTAAAACTTGTTGAAGTGATAACTTTTATCATTAATGGAAGACTAACGTAAAATCAATCGATGACTAATACCATTTATACTTCAAATATTTTATTAGTTGTATAATAAATAATACAATAGATAATGAAGATTTATACTGTAATAAATACAGAATCCGTTTTGATAGACTTAATAATCAAAATTTAAAAAGCCCTGGAATACAATCGCTTATTCCGGGTATTTATTCTAATTTCTTCACACGAAACCGAATCGTAAGATATGAATAGATAATAAACATTAAACGAGGGATTTAAATTTTAAATAGCCTAGTTCGTTTACTAAATACGCAAACAAACTTCCTGCTTAGTAACCCAAGAAGTTTAATTTAAAAATGTATTTGAAAAAGTATGTAATTTAAAAAAGTATTTTATGCCTTTACCCCTTTACGTAGGGGAAGGGTTCGATTAAATTCAAACAATATCAACAAGGATAAAAGGGTGCTCCCAAATTAAAAAAAAAAATGAATTTTTTTTTAAATTCCTATTTGAAATTATTTAAATTTAGTTTCAAATAGGAATATGTTTCAATAAATATCTTAATCATTAAAAAAGCGTCCTGATACATAAGCCGCCAAAATTTCAACAAGTCGAAATTTTAATCTTGAATTCATTATTTTGGTTGTTGTTTTTCAATAAAAAGGAATTATTTTATTATAAAGTTACAAATAGAGTTAGATTGATCGAATTCATAAATTTGTTTCAAAAATGAATCGCATAATTTGATCACCGTCGCCAGGAAAGTTATGAAATTCATTGCCGGCTTTTTTCAAACGTTGATTTACATAATTTTTTAATACTTTTACAAATTAAAAAAAAAAAAAAAACTACGCACGCGTAAAATTTTTATCAAATACTATTCCTGAAAGCGATATAATTTCTTAAATTTACTCACCTACTCTTTTAAAACCTTAAGAATCAGTAGCCCTTAATAGAAAATCTACCAAAACAAATATTAAAACTATATCTGAGATTAAAACCCATAGTTGCCAACAATAATAATAATAAATAAATAAAAAAAATATTTAATGATAGAATCTTTTTTTTAAATTTGCGGGTGGGAGGAATATTTTTTGACCGGTACCAGTACATTCATTTTGTTACGTTTAGTGAAGTCAAGATATTACCGTCCGTAGGGTTATAAAACTAATCTTACCGAGCGATAGATTGTAAAATGTATTCTCTAGGGAAAGAATTTGTTTTAATTATTTATGTTTATACTATAGAAAAACAGTAGCAAGGCGACAGCCAAAATAAAACACGTGTTAGATAGTAACACGGCCGACATCTCCATTATGCCATCCAAACACGTAAACAAACTGAATACAACAGATCAACTGACATCTCTCGGCCGCAAGATATTTAACAGAATTAAGATTTTTTCGGGTGAAAAACGCCGAGGAACGTCAGGATCCAAGCTGTGCCAAGTCGTAAATACGGCTTAGAACGGCTCGACCCGACTTGATCTATGTTCCTTCCATGTAGCGGTTATCTACCGGTTGTAGACGGTAGATACGGCTGTTCTAGACGGCAGTGGCGTCGTTGTTCTTTGTTGTTTTATTTTTCTATTTTAACTACTAATTTTTAGTAAAAATGTAATCAACATCGTATTTGCATTATATTATAAAATACTATCTTTTGGAAAAATTAATTCTAAATATATAAAAAAAATATAAGTAAATTAAAATCAACGAGTAATAAAAAATATAAGTTTTTAAAACAGATTTTAAATATCAAGAAACAATACAAGACATTGTGTATATTTTACTAAAAAAAAAAGGTAATTTCGAAGTTACAACTGAATTAAATTTTTTTTTGTTTAATTATACTGAAATTTACAGAATAAAAAACAAAAATTCATTTATTATAGATTTGTAAATACTCTTTAAGCCAACGTTTTTTTAATAATGTTCCAATTGCTTCATTGTAAAGGCGTAATTCACGCCTTTTTTTTTTTTTAAAGAGCGATAAGAAAAATTAATTATAAGTATTTTTTAATGAGTCTGTCAGGGTAATTGAGGATTAGAATCCATTTAATTTTGGTGAATCAGTTTTTATATTACAAACATAGATATAAAAATAATTCCAAAATGAAAATTAAATATGATACTAACGGATGAATAGAATGCTTTACGATATTATTAACCTTTTTAACTTTATTTTTTAAAAAGACTCGTATATGAAATTATAAAGATTATTGAAGAAAAGGAGAGACTTGAACAACGTATTTCAATGAATGTACGTACAAATATTAAAACCTACCTAATATGCAATTTAAATTAGTGTAACGAATTCCAAACGATTGTTCTCCTATTGCCTGCTCCTTCTGACGAATACACTTCACCGCATACGAACAATTACAATATACTCGTAATTGAATTAATTTAAATAATGCATATAAAATCAATTTAAAAAGAAAAAGTAAAACAGATTTTTTTCTAAAGTATAAAATATTATAATAAGCATTAATAACAAAGGCTTTAACATAATAAAAAAGGTCATTTCAGTTTGGTTTGGCTAAAATTTAAAATAAAAAAGACACAATTACTCGTGTACATATATATATATATATATATATATATATATATATATATATATATAACTGGAACAAAAGATATTTAGACCCCAAAATAAGTTACTACGCAAATAATAGAAATACTAGTTAATATAAATATTTAGATCACACATATTCCATCTCATAATTCTTCAGGTAAAAACAAACCGTTATACAATATTATGATATTACTTTAATAAAACAATAACACGTTTTACCTTTAATGCGAGGCCTTTACAAAACAAAATAAAAGTATTTCCTAAATACGTATACTGACAAAAATATAAATATATATTTTTACTTCCTTGTACGAAGTAAAGCAAGTATTGTGATCGCGAAAAATTTCGGTTTCCAGATTTCAACGGAAATATCCATTTTGACTATCCCTGAATCCATTTTGATTAGTTTCGGCGTGAGGTCTGCATCTCTCATAATTCAGAAACAATCAGCCTTTGGATGTTGAAATATTGAAGTTAGGACTTTTGTAACATCTAGCTGTGAACCTCCCATTTTGATTGCAATCGAATGGCTCAAAAATATCCAAAAAAAGTTCAAAATCCAAAACAATTTTGATTTTTGAGTTTTTCATAACTGCAGTAACAAGCCGTCATATATCATAAGTGGGACTTATTTTCATTGGTTCAGAGTTATAGTCAAATCAAATTTTAATAATGAAACATTTGGATCTTACAAGGGGAAGGCACATCGGTTCGAATCAGACTTCATCTCCTTTTTTTTTAATTTAAATATATTGATTTATTAATAATTATCAACCTCTGATTATAAAAAAATTTTACGATAAATAATAATTCAATAATAACAATAAAAATTAAAAAATGTCAGAAGTTATTAATAAAATAAAATTTTATGTACTTTTCATTTAAAAAATGTGTATGTGATTTAATAGTTGTACAAGGAATTCACGTTTTATCCACATCAGATTATTGTTATCGGCAACAAGGGTCGTTCAATAATTTAAGAGACAAATTACATCAGAAAAAGTAATATTTATTCAACGATCGTAAAACTTACACTACTTTTAAATATAACTCCGGCTACATTTACTTTCTTGTCCGATCTCTCTGTAAGCCTTTTTATTCCAATAGTAAAGAATTGTTCACATCTGTGTGCGTGCCGTTCTTTATAGCATTTAATCCAGCTGATTGTTCCCGAAGCCTGGGCCACATAAAAACTCTGCGAAAGAACCGTACAAGAAAAATTTGATCGTACGAAATCGAAACTATCAATCTTATGCCAAATCCACCTTATTAGGCGACATCAACCCGTTCCGACTACCGTGTTATTTCCCGTGTCTCTTGAACGGTACGTGTGCTAGCATTATCGTGTAGAAGAATAACTTTTGAAAGAGAGCAGGGAAGGTTTCATCCTTACTACGAGTTTCAGTTAATTTTCTAGCTTCTCACAATAGTACTTGTTCTTGATTGTAGGTTGCTTTTAAAAATATTCGCAATGAAATGGACTTTTAAATTGCCAAAACGTTCAATAAACATTACTTCATCAGCTGAAGCGTAAGTTTTAAAGTTTTTCCTAGCATATGAACATGGATGTTTCCATTCGATGCACTGACGTTTAATTCTGGCTAAAAATGATGATTCCAAGTTTCATCACAAGTTATTATTCGATCGAAAAAAGTATTATTTCCGCTAAAACCGTCGTTTAAGTTATATAAGAATGTAAATTCGAGTGTGTTAATGATTTTGAGTCGACCGTCTTGGAAAATCTCAAATTTTTACGCGTCTATTCTTGCTAATAAGATCATTAGCGAACAGGAAAACGATTTTGCAAAGCATCAGTCGAAACTACCGCCGATCTTCAGCTACGATTTCAGGATCGCCGATTTCAGGATATGAAAATCGGTGATAATTGTACTGTCCGATTTAAACATTCTGATTCATTTATAAAAGTTTACGCGATTAATACACTCTTTACTGTACCGTTTTAACATCCGCGAGTGGTGTGGTCCATTTTCAATTATTAATTATTTTTTTAAGCAGGCTTGTTTCAATCAAGTTACACAAACTGGTATGTAATATTTACGAAAAAGGGGAAGTTTCGTCAGACTTCAAAAAAACTGTTATAGTCATGATACCAAAGAAAACAGGGGCAGATAAATGTGAAGAATACAGAACAATTACCTTGACTAGTCATGCATCAAAAATCTTAACTAGAATTCTGTACGTAAGAATTGAGTGGAGAGTGGAAGAAGTGGTAGGAGAAGATCAATTTGGTTTCAGGAAAAGTATAGGGACAAGGGAAGCAACTTCAGCGCTAAGATTAATAGTAGAAGGAAGATTAAAGAAAAACAAATCAACATACTCGGCGTTTATAGACCTAGAAAAGGCATTCGATAACGTAGACTGGAATAAAATGTTCAGCATTTTAAAAAAATTAGGGTTCAAATACAGAGATATAAAAACAATTACTAACATGTACAGGAACCGAACAGCAACAGCAATAATTGAAGAACATAAGAAAGAAGCCGTAATAACAAAGGGAGTCCGACAAGGATATTCCCTATCCCCGTTACTTTTTGATCTTTCCATGGAACTAGCAGTTAATAATGTTAAAGAACAATTTAGATTCGGAGTAACAGTACAAGGTGAAAAGATAAAGATGCTACGATTTTCTGATATAGTAATTCTAGCCGAGAGTAAAAAGGATTTAGAAGAAACAATGAACGGCATAGATGAAGTCCTACGCAAGAACTATCGCATGAAAATAAACAAGTACAAAACAAAAGTAATGAAATGTATTAGAAATAACAAAGATGGACCAATGAATGTGAAAATAGGAGGAGAAAAGATTATGGAGGTAGAAGAATTTTGTTATTTGGGAAGTAGAATTACTAAAGATGGACGAAGCAGGAGCGATATAAAATGCCGAATAGCACAAGCGAAACGAGCCTTCAGTAAGAAATATAATTTGTTTACATCAAAAATTAATTTAACGTTCAGGAAAAGATTTTGGAAGTATATGTTGGGAGCTTTATATGGAAGTGAAACTTGGACGATCGAAGTACCTGAGAAAAAAAGATTAGAAGCTTTTGAAATGAGGTGCTATAGAAGAATGTTAAAAATCAGATGTGCGGATAAAGTGAAAAAACCTGCCGGGTTGGTTTAGAGGTGAACGCGTCTTCCCAAATCAGCTGATTTGGAAGTCTAAAGTTCTAGCGTTCAAGTCCTACTAAAGCGAGTTATTTTTACACGGATTTGAATACTAGATCGTGGATACCGGTGATGTTTGGTGGTTGTGTTACAGTTCGACCATTCCTGAGATGTGTGGTTACACATCTCAGGAATGGTCGAACTGAGACTGTACAAGACTACACTTATACATATCATCCTCATTCACCCTCTGAAGTATTATCTGAACGGTAATTACCAGAGGCTACACAGGAAAAAGAAAAGAATAAGTGACGAAGAGGTGTTGCGGCAAATTGATTAAGAAAGAAGCATTTGATAAAACATAGTTAAAAGAAGAGACAGACTTATATGCCACATATTAAGGCATCCTGAAATAGTCGCTTTAATATTGGAGGGACAGGAAAAGGGAATAATTGTGCAGGCAGGCAACGTTTGGAATATGTAAAACAAATTGGTAGGGATGTAGGATGTAGGGGGTATACCGAAATGAAACGACTGGCACTAGATAGGGAATCTTAATCAAACCAGTCAAATGACTGAAAACAAAAAAAAGTTCAATTAAAAAAAAATAAAAACTGGTAAACTCCTCTTTATGACTTGAAAAAGAATCACCATCGTAATTAAAATAATCATAAAATCTTTGTTAATGATATACAAACATTTACATAACCGTGAAAAAATGAGACAAAGTGAGAAATTTTGTAATATTTATTGAAAAAGTAATACTCACATATGTATAAAAAGTAACTAAGCACCTTGTCCAATTATGAATAAATGATTTACCTGAAAAAAAGGAAAGAAATTAGTATTTATTAAATTTCAAACTTATTTACAACCTAAAAAATAATTATAAATAAACAGGTCATGAGAAATGTATAACAATTATAATAAACTCGATGCGGTTTCAAAACTCGTTAAAAAAAAATCGATTTTACAATTTTAGTAGATTTATTTTCACATGACACAATGAAAGACAGGAGATATTTTCTTTAACGTTGATCGATTATACTCTTGGATATTACCGAACATCTTACAGGTCTACTTAACTCAACAAAATTACCCATCATTCGACATCAAATTCTATAAAACAAACATTCATCACATGTTTTACCAGTTAATATTCAGGTTGATTTTAGAAAGCTTTTAAACATTTTTTATTTTATTTTTTATTTTATTTCCTTGTACGAAGTAAAGGAAGTATTGTGATCGCGAAAAATGTCAGTTTTCAGATTTTAACGGAAATATCCATTTTGACTAGTTTCGACGTGACTACGTCTGTAACTACGTCTATACGGACGTACAGACGTAGTTACCTCAATTTAACGTAGTAACCTCGCATAACTGAAAAACGATTAGCCGTAGGATGTTGAAATTTTGGATTTATGATTGTTGTAACACCTAGTAGTTCACCTCCCCTTTTGATTGCAATCAGCAATATTAATATTAAGGGAGAGAAATAGAATTATTTTTTTTTAATTTTTTGTTTATGTACAACGACCCGCTTATAATTCATAAATAGGTCAACCGTTGTTTTTACTTTCCCGGCGAATATAGGTAGAATAAAGAGGGAAGTATGGTGGTCGTGTCAAAAATGTGATATCCGGTTTTTTACAAATCTATACGTTTTAGCTCCAATTACAGTTCATGTCGACCAAAAAAACCGTATATACGTGCGTACGTCTGTCTGTACATAGTACTGTTTTTGGCCGTACATCTGTGGACTGACCAAACCTACTTTCATTAAATTTGGCTAAATCATTTCTATGAATGGGGCATTGATAATATTGATTTGTTTTCAAAATTAGTTTAGGGATTCAGGGATATCGCAAAAAAAAAAACAATTTCGATTTTCTTCAGAGGGATTTTTAGAAAAAAATTTATTAAAATAAATTTGATTCCTACAATGCATACATAAATAACCGGATATTTTTTTTTTTAAATTTACCCCCTCTCTTAAAATTGAAATATGTATTTTTTGTTCTTTCACCGTGTATCCTTTCGGTTTAAATATTTTTCAAAAATTTTTTGAAGGTTTATATATATAGCTATCAAGATATGTGTGTAATTTTTTTTTTTAAATTATAGACCCCGAAAATAAAATACAGAAAAGGTTTTCTTAAAATTTATTCTTACCCCTAAAAAATATATACTGTGTTTTTTTTGGCTCTTAACTCTTTAATTTTTATTATTAACAGCCGGGAAGGTACCATATTTTAGGTAGATTTCATAAGAAAGTTACCTTTTGTAATGGGTACATGATTCGAGTTCCTACAAATTTCAACATATCTTCGTGTTTCACATCCCTGAGACCCCAAAACCAGCGTCAGTTCAAAGGTTTATATATACATATATATATTTCACTTTCTTGTGGACACATAACTCCCGTAATTTTGCGCCAATGACTTTCAAATTAATACATAAAATATAACGACCGAAAATCTCCGTCGTGTTTGTTAATGGGCAAAATTGGGCCATGGGGGTGAAAATGGGAGGCTTTTTTCGAAAAACAAAAAACCCTATAAATTTCTTATTACGTAAAATATCGAATTCGTTTAAAGTTCCCACTATTCTTTGGATAAGAGCCTAAAATTTATTTAAGTAAATTTTTTTGATATCATCAACCATTGCCACAAGGGGATGGCAAAAATGAGGTTTCGAAGACAAAAAAATTCATACTTCCCGTAACAGCACAACATCGAATCGTTATAAAGCGGACTTAGTCCTCTAAACATTACCAAAAACTTTTGTCTGAAACATTTTTTGATATGACCAACCCTTACCGCAAGAGATCACCAAAAAAAAAAAACATAAAAACAAAATATCGTTATAATTTTCTTATCAAGTAAAACATCGAATTAGTTTAAAGTTCCTACTGTTCTTTGGATAAGGACCTAAAACCTATCTAAATAACGTTTTTTGATATTACCAACCACTGGCCCAGAGGGTGGAAAAAATGGAAAATCGAAGACAAAAAAGATTACACCACCCTTAATAGGCAGCGCATCAAATCGGTTTAACGTGTGATTAATCCTCTGAACATTACCTAAAACATTTGTCTGAAACAATTTTTGATATGTCCAACCCTTCCGGCAAGGAATGAGCATAATATTGCTGAAATTGTAAGAAGATGGAGCTTTTCGTACGTTAAACATGTGATTTCACATGCAACTATTGTATTTAGTAAATTTGAAGTTTTAATTATCTTCAAGGGGAAAATATTTTTTATCCCCTACTCAGCACCGCCGAAATCTACCTTCGCCTTCCGGCATGCCGAAAGGGATTTTTTTAATACTATTTCCTAATCCAAGCGATATGAATTTATCACTCGCTGAAACGTTAAGTCCTCTCGCGACTGAATGAACCGCAAGTTGTTAATAAATTGTTCGGTAAATTCAAAGTTTTAACAAAGGATTTCCTAATTTTAAATTTTCACCAAACAAACAAAAAAAGGATCACACTTAAAGCTGTACACATATCCGTAATATGACTTGATAACAAACACAATATTATTTAAAATACTGAAAAATCAAACTTGTGTTGCAACAATTACACAAAAAAAAAATCATATTTCTTATTTCTGTAATCATTAGAGGTGTGGAAGGAATAACAAATTTATTGAATTTTGATAACGTGAGTGGTAATAATAACAGTTAAAAAAATTATAAGATTTTTTTTAACAAATCAAAAGTTATATAGGATTTCAAGAGAAAAGGAAACACAAATTAATTTTTAAACTGATAACATAGAAAAATGAAATTTAAGAAACGCTCTTACCGTGAATACCATTTTTTCGTTATGAGAAAGTTACAACTCAAAGTTTCCACAGAAGGCAACTTAAAAATTATAATTGAAACTTAGAAATTGTAATTAAAAATTTTGTTATGACAAATCATTTTAAAGGACAAAGAAAAACAAAAAAAAAAACCGTAAAAAACGAACACCTTGACGTAAAAAACACCTTCACCAAAATGACAGCTATTTAATATTTTTCTTATCAAGTTTCAAAAGCGGTACCACAATACAGTTCCTTATCAGCCGTCTATAACGAAGAATAGTTAGGTTTCAGGTATGAAATCGATCTATTTAATACCTCATGTGATCCCGCATGACGGTGATCATCATCGGTCACCTGATGACCTCATCAGGTGACATCACCTGAATTGACAATATCAATTCAGGTGATGACATTCATCACCTGAATCGGTAAATTCTTAACCGATTAAGAATTAATCTTATCAGATTAATTTCGCATACGATTAATAAGATTTATTCAAGTTTTATTTTTTTTATTTTAATCGGCTGTTCAGTAGTTACTTAAAACGTAGGCTACTTTTGAAATTAGCGGTAAAAAGTATTAAGCGGTCGCCATACTGGTTAGAACTGTCGTAGCTCGATATTTTTATTTACATCAAAATTTATGTTTCTTAATGCTCTTTACAATGATTTATCGTAACCCTACCTTTTCCGTTTATAATTTTCTAGTTGTCCACCTCCATCGAGACCTCTATTGGGTGAAGTAGTCTCATACCCAAAAATATATCGTTTCAAGGAAAGAGGATTTTGTTAAATTTATTTTTTCTACGTTGAAAAATTATTTAAACGAGTTTCCGTAGTTTTCTTAACGCTCTTAATAAATTTTAAAAGTAGGGTTTACCGTATAACTTTACTGGTTAAAAAAAAAGAAGCGCAATACTAATTTCTATATCTTTAATGTATTTTTAAAGAACATTAAGATAAATACCACTCTCCGTGACGGATTGGTAGCATTTTAGTTAACGATTCGCACTTTTTCAGATCCCAGAAATGAATTCCGATCAGGCAAGGAATTTTTCTTGTTCTACAAAATTTTCACGCATAATCTTCAAGTGCACAAGCATTTGTAGTTAATTAATAATAATAATAATAAAACTATATCTGATTTTTCCCTTGTCCGTGAAATTTTATCTTTCTTTGGACAAGTAGTAGACCGCGTCGAAGATTAGAAACTTTTTTTTTCAGATGTTAGCTTAATTTATTGATTTTCCAATCGAATATAGGTAATATATAAATTTAATAAACAGCGTTAAGAATTTAAAACGAAATATTACCCTGGTGTATTGATTTAAGCAATTTAACGTGTAAATTCTGAAGAATCAAGGACATATATATATATATACATTCGAACAATTTCAGTCAAATATATAATAATATACATTTAAAAAACTCGCATATTGCAGTGTTTTATAACAGAATAGAATGTTGAAAGATAATATACCTGTATTACTAGAAAATTATTAGGAAGCGACCGTTCTAGTGTCGTGTTTACACTAAAATTGTGTAATGAAACACCGGAAGCAAAAGAAAAGGGGTGGGTGGGTTTGAGCTCTTCTTGCGCGCGTTTTATGTGCAGCAATTTCCGCGAGATATAATCATCTACCCCCGTGAAACAATCGTCCGACCCCTAATATTCATCTTCAACCCGACTTTGAATTAAACACTAATGCTGGTTGTTTGGGAAGGGGGTTAAAGATGGGTTTCAATTTAAGGGAGACCATCGTTTTTTATTATCTTTTATTTATCTTTATAAAGGTTTTTTCTTACTAAATTATTTTTTCCCCACAAAAAAGGTAATATAAAATATATCATAAATGACGTAAAAATAAATTAGTAATTTAGTCTAAAAGTACTATATAACCTTTTATTATCCATTAATATAGAAATAATTATACTTTTTTAAAGTTTTTTTTTTTTCTAATTATCATACTCCATAAATAGTGAACAAAATACCGTATGTGTTTATTAAAAATACAGATATCTATTACAGATATATCAATAGAAAGAAATAAAATAACATTTAAAAAAGATAATAATTGGTTACCGAAGGCTTTGCCTTTAATATACAAATAATTAAGAGTAAAAATTACGTTCATCATCAGAGTACGGAAGTAAAGAAATATATAAAAATAAAAATATTCTACTCTTTCTATAAAATGTTGAAATATCGACTAATGATTATCTCTGCACTCCCCTGATCAATTTTAACCAAAATAAAAGGGCTTCAATGACCCATATTCAGAAATCATCGTTAAAAATTTTCTAAAAAACTCTTAATCCCATCTGAAGAAATCACAAAAAAAGACGACGGAACAAAAAAAGGAAAAAAATAGACCTATTATCCCTAAATCCCTGAATAAAGTCGCCCAAATATGTGATAAAATCTTATTTGAATGTTATATTTAGAAATCGCTTGGAATTATGAGTTTCTTTTGAATAAAAGACCGATGCTTAGATTAAATGAAAAATAAACGATATGGATTTGTACTCTGTGAATTTGAAATTCTCCAAAATAATAATTAAAATATACTCTCAATCGGGCACGGTTTTGTATTTATGTTCCTTACTAGATAAAAATGGCGAATAGAAATATAGGATGACGATGTGTTAAAAAATCAACCGATGAAATAATATTTAATCCGCAGTTCAAAAAATCCGACGGCAAAGAGTCGCATAACTTTCCCGGCATAGAGAAAAACTAAATAAATAAATGGTATGGCCGAATCATTTAGTATTAATTTTTCGATCGAGAAGGTAACCTCCATCTTTGAACTTGCAACACGTTATGCGACTCAGATACAGGGCCCGTGGTGACCGGATATCCAAATTATCCGATTTTAAAATCGGTTAAAGTTCAACAGCGTCAAAGACCCTTATTAAAATTCATTACAAAATTTCATAAAAATCCACTCTGAAGATATCGTGCGAAACAATTCACCGACGAAAAAAGGAAAACAATTATTCAAATTATCTCCCACCCTGAATGAAATTGCCCAGATGCATAACCAAAGTGACATATTAATGTAATGGAATTAGTACAAAAAAATGATTTAAGTTCAGAAACAAAAAAAAGAAGTTTTTTTTATCGCCAACCCGTTTATGAGTTGAATCATCAGTTTACTAGCTACAGAAAGTACAGAATATCAGCTACCGAAGGGCATTAAACTGTATAAAAAAAAATTATCTAAACTTTTAATACCTGATTACACATTTTCAGCAAAATTAAAGTGCATTAATGCCCCGTATATAAAAATCATAGGCATAATTCCAACAAAATCACTTAATCTAGTTTGGAAATATCAAGGGAAAAAATACAACATACTCGTACATATATCCTTTTAGATTTTTCCAATAATGGATTTGTATTTTTCTGATCAAAGAGGATATGAACCATCAAATTTTTTTGCAAAACTATGACGTGCGAAATCGGATCCGATTAGCATACATTGCCGGTTGCATAGTATGCTGTACTGCTATAGAGTATAATAATTATTTAACTGGGAAAGTAAAAATAGTTCATACAGTAATATAGCCAAATTGCAAATAAAACAAACACTTCCTTACTAAAACAAAAACGTAATATGTAATAAACAAGAAAGGTTTTTATGCAACAGACAGTTTTACTTTTATTTAAATAAAGCGAAAGGAAGTATATAATACAACATTTTTTAAAATTTTATTTATAAATTAAGTTTTGCAGGAAATATATACTTAAAAAAGATTCAGCCATAAAATAATCAAATTATTACAAATATACAGCAAAGTCACGTACATAATTACAAGATAAATAATTTCAACAAAAAAAATTTTACACATCTGTTGTTCCTAAAAGAAGAATGCTCATTTTAGTTAAAAAAACAAAAAAAAAAACAAGAAAGTTTATTTACATGGTCTTATGGATACCATAGTACAAGCTTAGTAATAAATTTTAACTTAAGAAATTATTTTACGCTTCGTGAAAATGTTCTACAAAAAGGAATAAAACCTTTCAACACTGGTATAATAAAGAAATAAAATGTATCGGTCAAATTATAAATTGTAAAGTAAAAAATAAAACAAAAATAACAAGTTTATGACGTACGATTCGTTCCAGAATTATTGGAAAACCATAAACGGTTTAGAAACACTTAATAAATGTATATTTACTGGTTTCTTAATAGCAAGGGTGGAATAAATAAAAATTGGAAAACAGATATGTATGTTAATCCTTTGCATTTCAAATATTATTGATGTTACCAGTATGTTTAAAAAACATTGTTTATTTTATTTTAATTAATTATATTTTTACCAGCGATCAAGTAAAGAAATAAACAACGTAGAAAAATAATTTTTTTAAATAAATCATTTAAATTTCTAAATGTAAACAGTACAAGGTGAAAAGATAAAGATGCTACGATTTGCTGATGATATAGTAATTCTAGCCGAGAGTAAAAAGGATTTAGAAGAAACAATGAACGGAATAGATGAAGTCCTACGCAAGAACTATCGCATAAAATAAACAAGAACAAAACAAAAGTAATGAAATATAATAGAAATAACAAAGATGGACCGCTGAATGTGAAAATAGGAGGAGAAAAGATTACGGAGGTAGAAGAATTTTGTCATTTGGGAAGTAGAATTACTAAAGATGGAAGAAGCAGGAGCGATATAAAATGCCGAATAGCACAAGCGAAACGAGCCTTCAGTAAGAAATATAATTTGTTTACATCAAAAATTAATTTAAATGTCAGTAAAGATTTTTGAAAGTGTATGTTTGGAGTGTCGCTATATGGAAGTGAAACTTGGACGATCGGAGTATCTAAGAAGAAAAGATTAGAAGCTTTTGAAATGCGGTGCTATATGAGAATGTTAAAAATCAGATGGGTGGATAAAGTGACAAATGAAGAGGTATTGCGGCAAATAGATGAAGAAAGAATCATTTGGAAAAATATAGTTAAAAGAAGAGACAGACTTATAGGCCACATACTAAAGCATCCTGAAATAGTCGCTTTAATATTGGAAGGACAAGTAGAAGGGAAAAATTGTGTAGGCAGGCCACGTTAGGAATATGTAAAACAAATTGTTAGGGATGTAGGATGTAGAGGGTATACTGAAATGAAACGACTAGTACTATAGGGAATCTTTGACAACTGCATCAAACCAGTCAAATGGCTGAAGACAAAAAAAAAATTATTGGAATATAATAATTTTTTATATTATATATATTATGGAGAGAGAGAAAGAGAGAGAGACAACCTATGACATTCCCCGTAACATTAGAATTCCAATGCGCGCTCATACATCTAAATTGGTTTAGCCGTTCAGCTGCTACGGTGGAGCAAACATATACCCTAAATACATTACTGTTTTTTGATCAGTCGAGTAAAACAGGAATGAAAGCTGGAGTACAGAAAATGGAAATTGCATATCACTTAACAAAAGATATATAGGCCGATTCAAGAAGAATATAACAGACTTTCAGGACACTTTCTACTGGCGAAAATAAAGAAGAAAGTTCATATAAACATAGGTTCGAAAACCCTTCGTTACCGAATGTAAGCTGGTGAAAGATTTTGCCCTGATTTATCCGCCTTAAGTAAAATTAAGTCGGATTGTCATTTTTTTCATCCAAATTAAGGTGCATTTAGTGAATTAATAAGAATTCTGACGTGAAAATAAAAAAAAATTCTTTGAAGTGTATTTTTAGTAGTCTTTGAGAAATCTATGTAAAAGATAAAAGCTTGGGATCGAAAGAAACACTACTTTATGCATGGCGTAAATAACTTTGTTAAACGAGTAATAAACCCATTAAGGTTTTAAACGACCTTTATAAAGAAAGGTTTTAAATAATCTTTTTTTTGATAGAATTTTATTTGAGTAAAATGATATTATGAAATCCAAAAAAACGTAAGAAGTTGGAAGTTTGTTGAAAACAAAATGTATAAAAATGTGGCAGATTTTAACTAAGTACTAAATGAAACAAAATTTTTAAAACAAAAAAATTAAATATTTTAGAAAAATACTCTTTTACACGTTCTTTATAAAAGAAATAGAAAAACGGATTACAATATTAGTCAAACTCTGGTTTTGTTCATTGAATTTAACTGATAAGTCGGTAATGACTTTCATTGTTGTTGCAACTATAATAAAAAATAAAAGAAAAAAGTAGATGCGATTATAGTTCATATTAATTATTAAACCACAAAAATTAAATAATATTAAAATAAAATAGATTAAACTTTAAAAAAATTCAGAGGCCGACTTTCGTTATTTTATTTTGTTAAATTTTTTGTGTAAGAAATATACAAAATTTAAATGCGAAAACCGAGGTGTAATTCTTTTTGTTTTTATTTAATATTATAATATATTCTTTGTTTATAAGAAAATTTACTTATTATACCGTAATTTGATGAAATAATTAAAAATAAGCATCAAATTTAAACATTGTGACTCGCTGCATAAACGCGTATGTAAAGTAGGCTAAACAAACAGCCAACATAACCTCAAAGTTTCGACCAAAAAGATAACTCATTTTCACCGCTACTCCCACCGTGCAACCTAAATTAATACCGTACTTTTCTTCGAAAAGTCGGTAAAAAAATTACTACAAAAAAATTTACAATTCAAAAGATAATATTAAAATTTATTTTCAGCACACATTTGTATATAACGTTGAACAACAAGATGTAGAAAAATCAGTGTTTTTGATTATTATTTTTTTAATAGTATATCTAATAATTCATCGACAGAGTAATACTGTATCTGTAAAAGACAATCTATTAATTGTATTTTAATTAAATTGGAGGGAAGATTCTTAAACGGTTCGGTAATTTATAAAAAATTGCACCGGAAGGATAATAGGGCCTTTTCTCTTAACCGAATTATTGTGTTGAATTTTACGAAAACAGTTCCGTTTCTGGTTCGGTAAAGGCGGATATTGTTAATTCTTTAAGAATAATTGTTAACTCTTTTAGCAAAGGTTGAACAATCGTAAAACATAAATACAGGAAATTAAGTTTATATCGGTTACAACAAAGTTTGCTAAATATCGGTTTACACGATTCGTACAAATGGGCTGCAGAAAATAATCAGAAAATAATCCGTTTTTGTATCTTAAAAACTCATTCGTTATATTTTGAGAACCTCAAAGATGAAATTTGAGATGAGGATATACGAAGACATAATAAATACTTAATAACGAACATAAGTATAACGCATTATTAAAGCGTAATTAATTTTTAACCGGTACATAAATATAATATATTTAAGTATAATTACTTACTAATAAACTTTCTATGAATATAACTTACGTTCCACATAACATTATGCAAGCTTACGGAATTTCTCCTTCTGGTAAAAAAAATCAAGTTCCGAGTCTAGGAGTCATCGGTGACAAAGATTTTTGTTTACTCTCGTATACTTGGATGCGATAAATTTTGAATAAACTGACGCCTATGAGAATATTCGTTAATTTTATGACAAGTAATTCAAATAAAATATTTCATCTGAAAAAATACATTACAGAATTTAGTTTTAAAAAGCGTGATAGTAATTACATAAGAGAATTTTCTCATAGCGATATAAATAAATATTTAAAGAAGGAACGAAAGAGAGAGAGAAAGAGGGTGATGAAACAAGATAAAGAAAGAGAAGTGAGAAAGAGATTTAACGCGTTTTAAAACTAAGATAACAGTTCACCGGCCATGTGCACCGCTAAAAGTGGGCCCACTATTTATTGCTGCGCCAAATACCTAGAATGTCTCGACATTCCTAGGACGCCGGTTAATCTCATGCATCAGCTCTCAACCTCTAACGGCATATTCTTCTTTCTACTGTATACTACTTCCTTTTCTTTCTGCTTTCTTTTTTTATTTTTCTAAACAAACGTACATCAAATAAACTCCTTCGGCACAAAGCTCGTGTCGAAGACCGAACTAAAATAGAAATAACAATTTTCTTAATGCTGTCATAACAAAGTTCTCTTCGACTCCATTAAATTGAAGTAAAAAGGTCGAGTTTCAACGTCAAATTTTATTTTAATAGACGTCAATTATATAACAATGAAATTCATTTAAGAAAATAGATCCTGTCGAAAGCTAAAAATGAATATCACTAAGACGTTAAAATAATTATTAATAATATAAATACGACTAAAAGATTTATCCTAATAAGTTTTTAAAATTTAAATCGTAGATTGTATCATGCGATTTTAAAATCGTATCGTTAACGTTAACATCCATTAATCCTCTACCGCATGAAAACAAAATATAACGCATTGTTTTTCAGAGAAAGGGAGCATATTAATTTATTGTATAAACATTTATCCCGTTTTTCTAACCGATGTGAAAAACATAAACGTCACAGATACGTATTGCACTGATAAAAGTTGCTTTCTCTGAAAGTAATGATAACTTTACGGCGAACGGAATGAAGACGTCATACTTGTAAGGTTGAATATCAACTTCTATTATTAATGATAATCGCTAATATGAAATGCATAATAAGACCCCTTTCTTGTAAACTAAAGTATTGTATCGAGTCATAAAAACGGTTTTGTTATCTGGTTTAGTAGAGACACCGGTATATTTAGAAGGTTAGTACTCGAGTTAATAAATAAAGTATAAAGAAATTTTCATGTGCTATCCGACTCAAAATTAAGAAACTGAACAGGAGAATATGTTTAATAATAATAATAATAACACAGACTAAACTAAAAGACACAAAATAACGGCAAAAATAATTCACCAAGAACTCGCAACACACATGCCATATTAAAAATACACATCTGAAAGCGAACTAGAGAACGCAAACTACAAACTATACCGAGAGAGATCAACACTCAAAGACAAAACAAGTATGTGCAATAAAACAGATATCGTATCAATCAAGAAATCAGAACACACGTACATAATAGATATTGCTACACCGAACGACAATAATTTAACATTAAAAGAAAGAAAGAAAATATAAAAATATACTCCCCTTGCAATAGAGCCGAAACAAATCTGGAAATAACTTAACATAGATAGCGATATCAATCGCAAGTAAAACAGCAAAACCACGACAGGAGTTAGATCTGAAGAAATTAGATCTCCCAATACGTATCCACACCAACATGAAGAAAACATAATTCTAAAATAAACTGCAATATCAGGATGTTCCTAGAATAGAAGAACGTGTGACTTGGTGCATACCCGTCAGATGATCTGAATAATCAACAGCTACGGTGAGAAACCTCAAAATAACAATACAATGTAACCTCGCTATAACGCGGTTATCGGGGGACTTACGAGACACCCGCGTTAAATCTAAAATCACTAAGGACATCAGATAAAAAAATAGGTAAAAAATCAAACAATAATGATTTAACAGAAAAAGAAAATACATATAATGTATACTTACATAGAAAAAAGTTAAGTGCGGAAGATACGATATTTTTTGAGGGACTGGTTTTAATCCCCGTTATATCCGTATCCGCGGTTTATCCAGCCGCGTTATAGCGAGGCTGTACTGTAATAAGGTAATAATTTAATTTATTTTACAGTTAGAAGAATATAATCACATATTTTATGGAATAAGCTTGATAAAACTTAATGCATAACCTACATACTGGTATAAAGAGTAGTAGTAGGTATTATTTATACAACTATCCATTTAAATTTTCATTAATATTATTGCATTATTAATTCCTGTTGGATTTCAAATTAAAAAAAAAAAACACAAGATTACCTATTTTATACATGATACATTAAGGAAAGGAAAAGTATAACATAAAATTGAATCGAAAATCTAATATTAGTAATAATATGAAAATTATAATCACGTAATTTTCAGTTATCAAAGCCTATGTAATTTAAAATAAAAAAGAAACAAAAAAATTAAAGAAAATAAAATCCGAACGACTTTTTTATTATTAATTCGTAATTTGCCTACACGAGGAAAACAAGGTCTGAATTTTCAGTTTTAGACGTTTCTCGATTAGTTACAAAAGGAATTCTAAACGAACCGGTAAGTAGATTATTTACTCTTTGCTTTTACATTACTACAAAGTTAAATTAGATTTTTTTTTATATATACGAGTACATATATTATTTTAATACATCCAAAAATAATAGATATAATCAGATTTTTAAAACAAAATATACAAAAAAAAAATTTTTATAATAATACCATTCTGTGCAAAGACCAACTTGAACTGGAACTTGGGGAATACCAAGGGGGATTTAGGCCATGGAGAGGTTGCCCGGAGCAAATAATATCCCTAAAACTTATGATGGACTTATATAAAAGACGGAAAAAACAACTAATAATCACCTTCGTCGACTTTAAAAGGGCCTATGATTGTATACACCGACCATCCATGCTGAATATTCTGAGAAACCTGGGCCTTCATCCTAAACTCGTAAACATGATAAAATTAACTTTAATCAATACCCAGTCCAGAGTGAAATTCAGAGGTGAACTCTCTCAACCCTTCTACATAAAAACTGGATTGAGGCAAGGAGACGGCCTCTCACCACTCCTTTTTAACTGCGCCCTTGAATTTGTCATGAGAAAATGGTATGAAATAAATCCCAAAAATATAAAAATGGGTACTAAGAAAAACTCCATCACACTAAATTGCCTAGGATTTGCAGATGACCTCGCTCTTTTAGCAAATAATATTCAAGAAGCCAAAACACATATCATGAGCCTTCAAAACCTAGCACAAAAGATAGGGCTTCATATCTCTTTCGAAAAAACTGAACTAATGGCCATAGATCCTCTGGTAATAGAGCACATTACGGTAAACAATCAGAAAATTAAAATAGTAAAACAATTTAAATATCTAGGGGAAATAATAACTTATAATTTAAATGAAAAAGTGACATGGCAAAACAGGACAAATAAAATGATTAAATCCCAAAAATTAAATTGGTCAACATATAACAAAAAATGCCTTTCTGCTAAAACAAAACTTAAACATTATAAAACTGTAGTATAGCCAGAAGTCACCTACGGAAGCGAGACCCTTTTCAAAATCACTCAGAAAAACCGAATTGGAAAAATTCTGAAAATAGAGAGGAGAATTGTCAGAACGTGTATCGATAAAAAACACCAAAAAGAAGGCCAATGATGGATTGTGCCAAATGAGGTGGTGTATCGAGAAATAGAGCCTGTTACTGATACTATGCGGAAAAAAAGAATCTCTTTCTTCGGTCATCTCATAAGGACACCGCAAACAAGACTGTCAAGAAATATCATTGAAAAGCTCTGGTTCCAAAAGCTAGAAGTAGGATGGATCAAAGAAATTAGAGAAGATATGAAAGAATTGGGAATTTCCCTGACTGACCTACAGAATAAAACTGGAAAAATGACAAAGCTAAAAGATAAAAGCATTAGATTTAAACAAAAGACAGACAAACGACAAAATACAACGAAGAGGGTGTTTACGGATGAAGAAAAGAAAGCAAGATCTGAACGGATGAAGAAATACTGGGCAGCTCGAAAGAGTAAAATAACACGCTTTTCTCAGAAAAAGATCCAACTAAAATTGACTTAAGTGGTCGCATGTTGGCCGTAAAAGCATAATAATAATAATAATACCATTCTGTTGACTGGAAAGGTTTCTTGGCAATCACTATGAAAAAAAAAAAATCGGGTAGAAAACACATCATCTAAAATTTCCTAGAAATTAGCTAACAGTAAAGAAATTTGAGTATATAAAAAAAAAAGATTTATGAAACATAAAAGCATAACATTATTTGGTTTTATTAAAACAAAAACAGAAAATACAAGAACCATAACTTCTAAAGTTAAACGTTTAGGAGAAATTTCTGATCCTTTCCTCCATAAAAAGTGAAATAACGGATTTTAGATTTTAGATTATCTTTTATAACAGGATTACGCGAATTTATTAGAAACAAATATGAAAAGCAAAATAATACCCCTTACAAATTCGGTAAAGAAAGACGCCGATGGTTATCGACTGTTTTGTTTTCTTCTTGATTTGATTATCTTTTTTGACGATTTCAAAGTAGCAAAACAACAAATAAACAAGAAAAAGAAAATCTATAAATATATTTTGAAAAAACACAATACATAAAAAATAACCAGATTGAAAAAATTTTCAAAAAATAACGAAGTACGTAAAATAGAAAAAGTAAACTGTTTAAATTCTTCGGAAAAACTTTGGAATGTAACGGTAAAGAAAAAATAAACAAGAAATCTTGCAAACAAAATGGAATCGAACTATCATCTTACACAAAGAATGTACAACAAAAAATATATTTTGGTAAATAAAAGAATATGGTATTTGAATATGATGATCGTCCAGAAGCGCGATACGCTACAGAATGTTTTACGATGATCAATACGGGTCTTTTAAGATAAATTCAAAAGAAAGAAAAAATTTAAGAAATTTGTTCCCATAAATGATTACACAATTACTAGGTAAGCCCGACTTATAAGGTACTCCTCATTCACAAAAAAATCATATTTGATTTTCTCTATTCCAATTTTTATTTCGGAGTGTGATACTATTAACAGGTACAGAAGTAGTATCCCAAGTATTTCCGGCCTCCATGGCACGAGTAGAAGCGTCTCGGACATTCATCCGAAGGTCCCGGGTTCGAATCCCGGTCAGGCCTGGCATTTTTCATACGCTACAAAACTGCCATTTTATCTCATCCTCTGATGCAATACCTAACGGTGGCTAAAATATATATATATTGTAACAAGACCGGTATAACGGACTTAGATAACGGATCCCGACCGATTAAGAAGAAAGTAGCAGAAAATATAATAATGGGAGGAATCCAGAAACGGGCTAAAAGAAACACTTTTAATAAAGGTAACATGTCCGTTTAATAATCGTCTTTTGTAATACTGCCTGCTGAAAAACAATAAAAAGATGTTCTTCCGTGAGAATAGTTACCAGACCAGGTTAAGGAATGCATGGGAACGAAAATGCTCGGTCGACCGTTCTCACGCTTCGAATTAGGTTCGGTCCGGCATGTAAAGAAGATAGGAGTATAAATACTTCCGGGAAGACCAGTTAAAAATCAATTCTGCGAGATATGAGTTCTGCGAACCGGTCCAGCTAGACGTTACGATTTCAGTCCAGCAAGGAGTGTCCGCAATATGAGTCTGCGAGACGTCAGTCAGCGAGATAACTCCGCGGGGAGGACAGTGAAGGAGCGAATTTCCAATGTGAATTAAGTTCGATACGATGAAGGTGACGACACGAGTAATTCCAGTAAATAAGAAATATTATCGGTGAGCTATTGTAAAAGTATAAGTGAAAAAGATAATGTACTAAATTTTATTCATAAATTGTTAAGGTAGTTTTATTTCTGAACAGCAGAGGTATTTGTAGCGAAAGAACTCTACACTATCTTATCTATTGTACTACTGTTTGTATACTAGACTAGTGGTTAAGACTGTTAAGACTAAGGTCATGCTACAGGACTGAATTCTGGTTTTCATTATTTAGTTATCTACCTGTAAATAAATCCGGACAAATACTTTAAATTCTCATATGTATGTAATCTCTGTTTATTATTATTGTTGACGTTTACGATTGATTATTTATTTGTTATTGACATGTAATATCATTATTATTTACCGTTGCTATTATTGTGGCTGTGATATACTTTATACTTGTGGCTTGTTTATATACTTTTTTTATTAATTGTTTTGTTGTCGTCGCTTATTACTATTATCATTATTTTATGTTTTAACCAATAAACTGTAATTATCATTCTATACATTATCATTCTGCCAACCTGTCAATTTCCTGATCGAGCCGTGAACACGCGACAATTGTGTGGAGTAAACGTGAAAAAAAAAGAAAAGCCCCTATAAATATAAGTCCGTAAACGCTTAGGTTTGTTGTTACAACTTACGAAAAAATTTCGCCCTCATTTCTGCTCCAAGAGTAAGATGAAGCCTTACTGAAATTCTTGGAACTTATATTAAGGTGTACATTTGAGGTTTAATAATGTTTCTGTGATAGAAAATTGAAAAGTAAATCTTATAACAGTATGTTAGTAATTTTGCGGAAATTATCGAAAAACACGATAAATTAACGTCGCAAAAAATATTTTTTTTAAATTTTTGATGTACAATAATTTCGTTACTTACCAGTAAATAAATAAAATTGTTAGAGAATTTAATTCTGAAAAAAATTATACGAGGAATGTTAGTTGAACATTAAGATTAAAAAAATTTGACTTTTTTAAATATTTATATTTACAGTCGGATCAACGATTAAAATCATTGGCGACTCAAATATTTGGGTGAATGTTTCGGTAAACGTGCAATCTTGAACAAACTTAGGCCGACCATTCCTGAGACTTGTGGTTAATTGAAACCAAATAACACCCGTATCCACGATCTAGCATTCAAATCCGTATAAAAGCGATTGCCTTTATTAGGCTTTGAACCTTAGAACTCTCAACTTAAAAATCAGCTGATTTGCGATAACGAGTTTACCACTATTTCAAACCGGTATGTTAGTTTGGCTTTTACTAAAAACAAAACGTGGCAGAAAAGTAGTATATTAAAATTTAAAAACCAAAACAAGAATCATTTCTAATTTAAAAACAAAATCAATTATTAAAAATAAATAAACAGAATATTTAAAAAATTCAAGAAGACAATAGTTTTAGTATTATTAAATTTGTCCATGAGCTATATTAAAAAAAAAAAAAATAAACATGTATCGTACATAATACTTAAGCCACTGTGTTTAGCAACATCAATTACTTATATGTTTTATGGAAAACTTTCTCAAACTTACTATGAATACAGTTCCGGGGCAATTTTATTCAATATTTCAGATCAAAGAGTAAACCATCAAATTTACATTTTAATTTAAATTCAAAAAGTTTTGGTGTAGATTCATTTTATCCTTAGAACACAAATCAGGAAGGAATTTTTTGGGAACTATTCCACTGAAAAACTAAATGTTTCTAGACCGATGGTTTAATGAATGTTTTTCTTCATTTCACCACCAGTAGAAAATGCCCTGAAATATTTTCCGTTTTTTCTTGTGCCACTTTAGATAATTATATGATGATCCACATAATTAATATTAAAAAAAATTGTTTAATTCTAACATGGAAAAACAAAATAAAATTCAATTAAACTAAACTGCACCCTAAGTATGGTGAAATAATTAGGATAGCTTAGAAAAACACAAAGGATCCAATTTCACAAACACAAAAGTAAACAATATATGCAATACGTCTTTGGCAGTAAAATGTAAGTTATGAGGACGTTTTTTTAAATTGTTACATAGCGCAATTTAAAAGAAAAAATTATGTAACTCCTAAATTTTCTTAGAAGTATAAATAAATTTAATAGAAAAATATAACTCATATTTTTATTAAAGAAAGAGTTTTTCACAAGATTTCAGGCACCGGAAAAGAAAAATCGTCTATATAAATACATATAGATTACAGAAAGACAATGCCAAAGAAATAAATGTCACCCTAGTTTAGTTTATACTGTAATAAATCTACGTCTATAAGCGGATGTTAAATAAACCTAAAAATAATGGGCTACTTAAAATAATGATTATTTAAGAGAAAGAAAAGAAATAACGTAAGCTATGAGAAAATAGATCAAACATGTTAAATACCAAAAGAAAGATCGTTAACTTGAAAGAATGTAAAGTATCATTAAATGCTACGGATAGTTGTTTCAGTCGCAAACTGCATCGACGATGCTCGAGTTAGACAAGTGGACAACGGCCGGTCGAACATTGCGATGTCACAGGGAACGCCGATCTGCACTTAATTAGAAGTAACGTGTTGTATGGCGGCGAGGGAGGGAGCGACAGTGGAAAGAGGCGTAGAGATAAACGGCGGTAATGTGACCACTAACGGCTCAAATTAATTGCCGACCTTCAATTCCGTTTAAAAGAGACCGTCTATAACGTAGCCGCGTTGTTTTGTTTGCCGTGGAATCCGGCGCGAGCTTCGTTTCAATTAAGGCATATTTCCGACGCCGAGTCCCGATATAACCCATCCTTCACTTTTGTCTTTTAACGCGCACACGCAAGCTAACGATCGCCACATCGCTGTTGATGAAACGGTAATAATACCGCAGTATTTATCGAGAAATAAACTGTCGGTTAGGTCAACTGAAGATGAATAACACCTTCTGGAATGTGCCACCGTTCAATCGGAACTTGCTTCTCGATACCGCAGAATACAGTAGACGCTAACCGCAGATATCGTGAAATTTATACGTACATTAAACCGAGCATTAAAATCATACTGTACAAGTATACATCACAATTTTTATAATATATACTAAAAAAATTGTAAAAAAGCTTTTACTTTATAAAATATAGAATATACACTTAAATAACAGTATAAAAATATCATTAATCTATAGATAAACGGATTTAAATGTAATTTTTACTTATTAAAACAAAAATTTATTTTGCTTGCGCTATATAAAATCTTGTCAACAAGTCGTGTAAGTTACATTTTGATCACGAAATCTTAAAATTTACTATAAAAATTATGAAAATTATCTGAGATTAGGGATGATTT
Source organism: Lycorma delicatula (assembly GCF_047948215.1). Taxonomy (NCBI): domain Eukaryota; kingdom Metazoa; phylum Arthropoda; class Insecta; order Hemiptera; family Fulgoridae; genus Lycorma; species Lycorma delicatula. Next base: position 173,812,450 of record NC_134459.1, on the reverse strand, counting down.
TCATGCAATAACAGGGAAGCTACCTTCACGAAGCTTACAAGATGACCTTAATAGATTGTTAAACACAAATTTTGAAACTTATTTTATTAAAATATATGTATCCTCGCAATATTACGATATGATTTAAATAATATGTAATAGGTATTTTTTTATTTTCCGATCTAAATAAAAAAAAAAATGTTTTTTTAATTTATTTCCTTAAAATAACTAAATAAAAAATGACCGATATCGTAGTTTATCCCGCATCGATTAAATATGAAATATGGAAAAATGAGAGTCAATAAATTTTTAAATCTCGAAGAAATGATCGAACTTAACGGTTTAGATAAAGAACTTAATCAAACAAGGACGAGAGGAAAAATTGACATACCGACTGACAAAAGATATTTACAACAAAAAGAACAAGTAATAAAAGCCAAAATAAGGCATTACAACATGGTAATCTAAACAGAAGGCCTGTACGCATCGGTTTGGAATCACGTGAAATAAATTTAATAAAAAAAATAAAATATGATCATGAGAAAATACCTAGGAACAATAAAAATATATCCCCCACCCTCTTAACGAGTTATGAAAAAAAAAATTGAATAGGATCAGTACTCCTATATATAGAAATATTTGAGCTAAATTTGAAGAAAATAGACACAGTCAATCGTGAGATAATAAGGCCAAAAGCAGTGCTACAAACATATGATTCTTTGGTCTAGGTGAATTAGTTGGACCGTAAAACGTCAAGATTTGCAAAAAAAAAACCCTAATTTCCATTTGACACGATCAATATACGTTCTCCTTCAATATAACTACTCAAGCTACACTGGACGGGAAAGTAAAAACGTTTCTTGAAAAATGAAATCTATTACGATTTTTCTAAAGAAGTAAAACAAATTCGTGTTCAGTGTTTTTAGCAGGAATATTTCCAAATGAAGATGCATCAACTTTAAAATATGTTCAACCTAAAGACCCGAAAAAAAAATAATAAAAAAATAACATAACTGAATCGATTTCTGTTTTATTTGATTAACACCTAATTTTATAAACATCGGTTGCAAAATACTTTTTGAAGTAAATGTGCTTGCTGGTATAACCCTGACAACATTAAAAAAATTATTATTTTTTAAATATTAAAAAAATATTTTAACTTATTTATTTTTTGCTATCTATAATAATATTAAGTAACTTTTTTGAATCCTTTTTTTAATAATTTAAATAAAACGTGTACATATTGTATTCACATTAATATTATGATTTTTTTTCTTCAATATTACATAATAATCATTTTGTCAACAAACACAACAACAAAATCCATTCAATTTTCTCTAGTATTTTAAAAACAAAAAAAGGAAGTGTTTCAAGAGAATGAACAGAGATCAAACAAGAAAAGAAAAGCAAGAAAAAACCGGAAAGAAAAGCAAGAAAAAAAACCGAGTATAAATGCAGCCTTACGTACGAGTATATACAAAAGAAGTATAGGAGTCTAAGTAATCACTTGCAGAATGAATTTTCCAAGATTCCCACGAGTAAAACAAATCAATACATAAACTAGTTTTCTTTTTTATTTCTACCTTCATTTTATATAAAAATATAAAAACGCTATGAATTGTGATTTCTATTTTATTTATTTTCAGACATAACACTTAATATATTACAAAACTAGAATGTAGGCGAGAAAAAAAAACGCGAAATTAAATTAGTTATACTTTTTAAAAAATATTACAAACAAGACAATAAGATAAATTGATGTGTGCAATATTCAAAGTACAAACGAAAAAATTCAGACTATACTCACGATGAGCAAATATTTAACCACATAATGAAAATATATTTAAAAATCACTGTTTAAATTTAAAAACACCGTCAATAAAGTGATAATACTTTCCTGGCATTGGTTATTTATTTTTATACAGTAGAAAAATAATTAAACATGAAACAATCCGTCACCCAAAAAGAGGAATCTTAAGTTTTTTTTTTTTGGTTTGAGGGATTAAGAAATTAAAAAAACGTACTTATTTTTAATGCCGATGAAATTTTAAAAATAACACGTTTATAGGGTAATTTAATTTTTGTTTCGTATTTAAACAAAAAAGAGAAGGCACGTAAAGTTTAAGTAAATATATATTTTTTTTTTGTCTTCAGTCATTTGACTGGTTTGATGCAGCTCTCCAAGATTCCCTATCTAGTCTAGTCGTTTCATTTCAGTATACCCTCTACATCGTACATCCCTAACAATTTGTTTTACATATTCCTAACGAGGTCTGCCTACACAATTTTTCCCTTCTACTTGTCCTTCCAATATTAAAGCGACTATTCCAGGATGCCTTAATATGTGGCCTATAAGTCTGTCTCTTCTTTTAACTATATTTTTATAAATGATTCTTTCTTCATCTATTTGCCGCAATACCTCTTCATTTGTCACTTTATCCACCCATGTGATTTTTAACATTCTCCTATAGCACCGCATTTCAAAAGCTTCTAATCTTTTCTTCTCAGATACTCCGATCGTCCAAGTTTCACTTCCATATAAAGCGACGCTCCAAACATACACTTTCAAAAATCTTTTCCTGACATTTAAATTAATTTTTGATGTAAACAAATTATATTTCTTACTGAAGGCTCGTTTAGCTTGTGCTATTCGGCATTTTATAATGCCTAAGTAAATATAAGTAGATATAAATTTCGATGGTTCTTATAAACTAACCACAATTTTTTTTTAAATAGAATATTATAACGTTGCCTTATTTAATTTATGTGAAATTTAAAATAGTATTTTAAAATATATAAAAAAATGAAAAGTAAATAAAAATATTTTTTAATAACATGAGAGGTTAATCGGATTGTATAACATTCGTTTAACTAAGAGCTGATATATATATAAATTTATTTATAGTGGTACCAGCATATATGTGAACGCTTTATTCTAAAATCAGCGACATAAATAATTACGTACAGTACAAACAACTGTAATACACAAATAGACAACCAAGGTTAACCAAGTTGTTTAAATAAGACTGAAGAAAATTCTACGGCAATAAATTTTCTTAAGGAAGGAAAGCCAATAAAATTTTCTCTTCTATTTTTATAAGAACTTGAAAAACAATTAGCTATTAATAGACTATAGAAAGGCACGAGCACAATTCTCAATGAAATCGCAAAACAAGAAGGCTAGATAATATTAAAAAAAAGAAAGAAATTGAATGCGGTTTGGTTGAAGTAGGAAATTATATATCTGGTGCGGATTTAACTGTCGCCCACACACACACACACATGTGGTGTTTGTTTTAAATCGTAACTCAATTTAAAGAAAGATAACGGGGAATATTTAATGCGATTAGTTAAAGATATTGCAATTATTTGTGCAAAATAATATTGAGTTCAAGAGTTTTTATAACAAATGATTCAAAGTGCCCATGGTACCCTTTTTCTTTTTCCTGTTTAGCCTCCGGTAATTACCGTTCAGATAATACTTCAGAGGATGAATAAGAATGATATGTATGAGTATAAATGAAGTGTCTTGTACAGTCTCAGTTCGACCATTCCTGAGGTATGTGGTTAATTGAAACCCAACCAGCAAAGAACACCGGTATCCACCATCTAGTATTCAAATCCGTGTAAAGATAACTAACTATAATAGGACTTGAACGCTGGAACTCTCGACTTCCAAATCAGCTGATTTGGGAAGACGCTTTTAAGACTAGACCAACTCGGTGGGTGTCCATGGTACCCTACCCTAATCAATTAAATTAATGACCCAAATAGGATCATTACGCTATTTTTCATACTCCGTTCAATCTTTGGAAGCGTACCTATACCAATTTCTAGTAATTTGAGTTATGTTTGATTTCAGTTCTTCAACGGTGTTTGGATTATTTTTGAATACACAACCTTTTAGATATCCCCGAAGTAAAATTCTGCAGGAGAAAGATCAGGTGACCTAGCTGGCCATAAGCCAGTCGATATTATCCTTTCACCAAAGAAATTTCTCAAAAGGTCCATTGTTCCTCTTGCCGTGACATGCGGTTCCTTCTTGTTGAAACAACTTATCTCTCTCATTTAATTCTAAATTTGCAATAAATTGCGTTATAATTTCTCGGTAAAGGCTTGCATTACGAGTTTTTTCAAAGAATATGGGCCGATAAATCTTCGCCCGGAAATTGCACACCACACACCAATTTTCTGTGGGTGTGGAAGTCGTGAATGAAGATGTGAGGAGCTCCAGCATCGACTACCGACGTAACCGCTCAAATGAAACCAAGTCTCATCTGTAAAAAATACATTATCCAACACTTAATGCTCTCTCACACAAACTAATTAAACCGTTAACAGTCTAGGAGCCTAGCAGCATAGTCAGCTGGTTGTAATTCAAGTGATACATGAATTCGGTATGACTTTAAGTTAAATAACCGGGTAGCTTTAAAGGCGCTATACAGAGTAACTCCTTTTTGCTGCACAAGTTTTCGTAATGATTTGTTGGGCGAGTTTAGAAAGCTTACCTTCTTCAAAGAAGCTTATCTTCAAATTTCGTCATTACGTAATAATGGTTTCAGCTTATGTCTCTAATCGCAAACAGAACAGGTTTCTCTATATCTCTTTATCAAACGATGAATTGTAACGTATACAAACGCATCAAAATCTGCCGTATTTGTATTTTGTAATTCTTACGTCTGTATTAAGTTTTTGTTGACCTTATCCGTACCATTTTAGTTGGAATCAAATTCTCTACAGTTTTATTTAAAACTTGTTCGTATTTATTACTCATTTAACAAAATTATTTTACACCAAACATAAAAGTGTAAATCTTTTCTCTTTTACTCGAAATTTCTCGAAAACGACTAAAAAACAATTCTAAGATTTACTTTTTTTCCAATTATTCAGGTCAAATAAACAACCCACTAATTTTTAGCCCCTTAACTTGGGTCCAAAAAATAACAATCAGGCTTAATTTTGCTGAAGCATCAGGGCGAAATCTATCTCCAGCGACACTGGCTAATGAAGCGTTTCCGAATCTACGTTTATATGCACTTTCTTCTTTATTTTTACCAGTAGGACGTGTCTTGAAAGTTTGTTATATTCTTCGTGTTCCACTCTGTACATATATATAATTGAATATACAGAGTCTTCCAAGAGGAAAGAATACTATTTCGGATGTGATACTAGAATTAACAATGAGAAAAACAGATAAAATCAAATACGATATTTGAACACTTTTTGTTCGCAATAAAAGGCTTAATAATTTACTTAATATAGCATCATTCGATAAAATAGACATTTACGGAGGTAATGATTAAAAAAATTAAATAGCCGTCATTTTGGAATTTTCAAAGATAATATTTTCAGACTTATTTATTTTGTTAATTGGTATGTGTTCACCAAACTTCATTGAAATTAATCCGTTCATATGATATACATTTATATTGAAAAAAAAAAAAACAAACTGCGGCCAGAGGGAAAATAAAACGAAACAAGTCAATTTATTTACATGACATTTTTTGTTAATTTTCACAGCTTGAATAAATTCCTTAATTTCAGCCGACATCTGCCAGGACATCTCGGCAATATAACTACTGACTGGTGGGGAATAGAGGTCAAATGGAAAATAAAGCGAGATAGGAATTTAATCCACATGAATCTTTTTGTTTACTTTGATATCCAGAATCCCTTAAGTTTGCCCAACATCTACCGGGACATCCTGTCGGGATAACATAAAAAATAAGGGTATCACGATGCTCCCTTGTCCGATTGGGTCGAAAATTAAGCCAAACCTGGGTTATCGTATATATTTATATATATTGTGAGTTAGAGAGGTGGGAAGGGAGGGAGGGTGTGAGAGAGTGAGAGAGATTCAAATTTGAAATTTTTTAGTTAATTAGTTTTCGAGATTAAAAATGTTTAAAAATAATGTAAAAGTCCTTCCTTCCACCAGTAATTCCAAATTACTTAATTTTTTTTTAAATTAAATAACTTAATAAATACTTTCATATTTTAAATTCAATTTTATACGAGCACTACAGAAAAAAATCAACACTTCAAAATGGGAAAACGACTCCTTCCCGTTTTTTTTTTAATTTTTCTCAAAATTTATAAGCATCAATGCCCCATACATATAGGAATTTTTGCAGCCATTTTCGAAGAATTTATGTTGAATTCCTCGGAAGATATAAAAATTCAGGCCAATACAAGTGCGTACATAAAATCTTCAGCAAATTTATGTGATTTTTTTTTAATGTTTTTTTCTGGCATTAAAAAATGTCGACATTCACCAAAAACGCGTCATCGAAATTTTGGACCAATACGTCCTCTTTATTAAAGACCTGGTTAGCTACAATAGAACTACAGTCGGTAAATTAAAAGTAAAATTTATCTAGGGTTGGGTACGTGAACTTTTAATATTTTGTTTAAGGATTTTACTATTTAAAGACAGTTTTAGCTAACAGCATTACTCAGAATGTCATCGATTCTAGTCGGAACTAAAAATCAGTCGATTTTTTTTTGCTTAATGGTATCGCCGCATAAGTTTGAAGCTTGTGCGTGAGATATTGAAATGGAATTTTTTAGCGTATGAAAAATGCCATGTCTGACCGGAATTCGAACCCGGTACCTCTGGATGAAAGGCTGAGACGCTACCACTCGCGCCACGCGATTAAATTTGAACCAATAGTTTTCACATTTACGTTAATTATACCTATATTTATAAAACAACATGCCATAAGCGAATGATAATCAACGCCCACCAGAAACTACTGAAGATAAATTGATGAAAATTGGTATAAAATTCTTTTTAAGGTGAAATTGCACACCAAAAAAAGGATTTTTGAAATTCAGAGTTTAAAGGGTTAAATATAATATTATATTTTTATTTTTTTTTGAAACGTGACTATTTAATTTCTCGATAACAAATGAAGATAGCAACTTGATTTTTATGTTCTAATCTTTATGTGAATATTTAAAAACCAATTTTTAGATTTTTTTCAAAATTCGACCTTGAAAAAAGTGAAGAAAGTTAAAAAATTTTAAACAATGATTGCAAATTTTCCCCTTTTCGGATTACAATAAACTATATATTACTGGTTTTGAGGTTCCAAATACTCTTCAGATAAATATCTAAAAACTATTTACGGGTTTTTTTTTAGTCTTGATTTTTCAAGGGATACGACGTTGTAGATGCTCAAACAACATAGTCACTCTCACTGTTACTCTAAGTGCTAAGCTATTGGTCTCGCTTGCCTCCGTATGCTTAAAAAGATAAATGTTAAAGAAAAACTACTACACCCTTTTATCGTGAAGTTAAAAATATAAAATTCTTGACGACCTGTAAAGCTTAAAAAGAACGGCTATAAAATTTTAATCCGTACTACATAAAAAAAGAAAAATTCATCTAGACCGGATTATAATCCCGACACGGTACGTTTTGAAATTCATATTTAGAACTTCATTGAGATGTCGTGTACGTATAAAAACACACGCACTCATAGGCGCGTCAGACCGCGCGCATTATTTGCATGAAGTTCGCCTCGCCCTCTCTTTTAGTTAAACCCCTTTACCTGGACAAAGGCGATGTCTAAACAGTAGTTTGCCCAAACAATCGCAAGGGACCTCCTACAGGCGCACAGCTTTTCAGTAAAGTACAGCAAACACCTTCTTCTCTTGTGTGCTAAATTTCACACCCTTACTCGTGCTGTTGAATCGTATAAAAAAAAGAAAAGCAAACTCACTTTTTACCTCCTTCTTTTCTTTTACTAAGACGTAGTAGAAGTCTACAGAAAAGCCGTGTTCAATTCACGATTAAAAAAAATGAATGTGTTAAAAGTCATAAGAAGATTTAGTAGAAAAATAAAAGAAGCGCAAAACTAAAACTCCATTTAAAAAACATATAAAGAGCTTAAAAATTTGTTTATAAAGTAACATCCACCCCGCACACAACCCTACTTCACATCAACGGTATTTTATTACAATAAAAAAAACCACATTAGGCATTCCAGTGACATTTCGTAACGCCAACATTGTAACATAAGTTTGTTTATTTTGTTTTTTGTTATTTTAATAAACCTCGAGCAATTCATCACAGCTTTTTTCTCTTTTTTTTTATTGCAAATATTCAACCGTTCTCTAGATGTAATAATAATTTAAAATACAATAACAATTTTTTCATTTAAAAAAAATTTAAACGTAATTTTAAATTTTATTGGCCGGTTAAATTTCTGCAAACTTATATATTAATAAATTAACGAAATTGTTTGCAACCTTTCGCAAAATATTGTACATGTATACAAAAAAAAATTAGTTAAACAATTTGTTATTATGATCGCTTATTAGATGACAATACGAGGTGTGTTAGAAAAGAAATGAAACTGGTAACACTGCGAGCGATCTGGCAACGCTGTGTCTATCGGTCTGTGCTAGACCGGTTTGTTCATTCCTTCCACATGCTCAGTACGAGTTTCAACTCCATTCAGCCCACAAATTAATTTCGACAGCGCCATCAGTGAAGTTGTGCGTTACGAAAATGGAGCATCGGAATTTAGAGCGACGTTGTGCGATCAAGTTTTGCGTTAAACTTGGGGAATCCGGAGTGTGACCTTTGAAAAGTTGAAATAGGCCTATGGGGAACATTACTTATCAAGAGCACAAGTTTTCTGCTGGCACAGATAATTTTTGGAAGGCCAAGAACACGTTGAAGATCAACCTCGCTCAGGGAGACCTTCACCTTCAAGATCTGACGAAAACGTTGAGCGTGTGAGTGAACAGTTAAATCTAAACGCTTTCACCGTACATCAAATTCTGACAGACGATTTAGACATGCGAAAGATTTGTGCGAAATCGGTGCCGAAAAACCTCACAACGGAACAGAAGGACAATCGAAGAAACGTGTGCGTTGATCTTCTTGAGACGATCGACAACGACCAAGAATTCTTCGATCATGTGATCACAGGTGATGAATCCTGGATATTTGAGTACGATCCTGAAACAAAGCGACAAAACGAATAGTGGCACACTCCGTCATCTCCTCGACCGAACAAATGTCGAATGAGCAAATCAAAGATCATAACCCTGCTGATTTGCTTTTTGACAGTAGGGGTATCGCGCGTAAAGATTTTTTTCCTCCAGGACAAATTGTCAATAAAGTGTTTTACAATGGCGTCCTTGAAAGGCTCAGAAAAAGAGTGATTCGCGTGAGACCAGACACTGCAGACAAGTGGATGCTTCATCATGACAATGCCCCGTGTCACACGGCCATTTCCATGACGGAATTTTTTACCTCAAAACGCATTCCTACGGTTCCTCAACCCCCTATTCACCTGATTTGAGTCCTTATGACTTTTCCTTTTCCCGAAATTGAAACACGTCTTAAAAGGACGTTATTCAGGAATTCTGGTGAACATTCAAAGCCTGTGACCGACCGATTAAAAGCCCTACCAGTTGAAGCCGTGCTTCTACCAAGAGTGGAAACAACGACTCCGCCGGTGTATAGCTGCCCAAGGGAACTACTTTGAAAGGGATAATAGTGTTGTTTGAAAAAATAATTACTTTGGTAAGTAAAACTCAAGTCTCATTAGTTTTCTAGGTAAATATTTCAGCCAAAGGGCAAAAAGGAACTAGCCCAACATTTGTCTAAATGATTCAATGAAAAACCGTATTAAAATCTTGATTACAGCAGCATCGCAGAATACACGATTAATTTTATAGCACAAAATATATATAGTATTAGAATCATCATTAGTTATATGAATATAAATAAAATTCGTAGCGTTAAATTTTACAAGATACTAGATTTAAAAAAAAATTATAACCACAAAATTAAATTAAAGGCGTTAATGAAAATTATATACATACACGTTAAACAGAATACAAAAAATCCTACCTTTTATTTTTTTAGTTAATATTACTTTAAAAATTCAACGGCAGAGATTTACAGAGATTGTACATTTTTAATTGTATAATTATCGATCTCTGCGGTCCATATTTACGAGTCCCAAACAATGATGTTAAAACTCGTTTTTATATTTAAAAAATTCGTGATAGTTATTTTGAGCGAGCCCCACAAGATGAAATTATTATTCACTTGGAGATAAACATAAACATAATACCTCGATGTTGACGGTCGGGTTTGCGTGCTCCGGTAGCAGTTTAGCTACCTGTGCCGGATAAGTTGAAGGTTAACAGAAAAATTAACAAATATTTCACAAAAACATATATTCATGTTAGAGGCGGTTATTCTACACCCCAAATACCACCTTTAATAAATTTGAAACTCTGTGGTATAAACACACGGATGTGTGGGATTCAGAATCCAGAAATAGAAATGGAATTAAAAAAACGATTAGGCACATAAAATGTAACACCTCTTCTACAAAGAGACGAGTTAGAAAAAATACATAAAACCCATTACAATCGAAATAATAGGGCTAAATTAAGGTCGTGATGGGAAGAAAAACGTTACGTTAACAGCCATAATATGTAATGAGAAGAATTATCGAGAATAGGAGCATAATCAGAAAACTTTAGAACAGTAAAACTGAACCGGTTCGGTTACATCGGAAAAAGAAAAGATTAATTAAAAACGATATTATGAGAATCAGTAGAAGGTGCAAAAAAAGAGAGACCGGAAAAACATGATCTAAAAAGAAACGGAAACTAATAGAATTTAAAAAGTTTTACCGGAAATAAAGCAGAATGGAGGACTCGATGCCAAGGACGTGCCTTAAGGCAGATAACCGTAGATTGACGATTCGTTTTAATTTGTGAGAAAAAATTTTAATTCATAATTTAAAATATAATTTCGGTGTAGGGAATAATTTTTTTGGTTCAGCAAGTTGTAATTTTTAATTTAAAGTAATATTAATAAACAATTAATTTTTAAAAAATAAACTGCAACCTGCATATTGGGAGGATTCCGGATAAGTTTATCTATCTTTACCACACCAACACACACACACATATATATATATATATATATATATATATACACACATAATTATTTGTTAAGAATGTATATTAATTTATAATTTTTTATTAAGTAATATTAAGAATACGTACAGTTTTTCTTAAAAATTAAATCTAAGTAACTATTTTTCAGAATGCAACAATTATTAGCCATCACAATTCGTTTAATAATTAACAAATGTTTAAAATATTACACAAAATTATTATTATTATTTTATTAAAATAATTACAACCGGTTCAAGTTACATAGAATATTGATGTAAAAATATACTATAAAATTCATTTTAATAACTCAATTCTACACAATAAACAACTTCTCAGAAAATATCATGTAATCTTTACGTATAATAACTTTATTTAAAAAAAAAAAAAGTTACTTAATAACGTAATATATGTAATGAACTGGTTTCAAAATACAGGCCGATACAGCTAATATATATTTTTTAATTCGTATAATGGCTTAATTATGTTTCGAAATAAACAATTACAACATGTTCTGTTTAAAATAAATCGATTTAATAATTTTGTTTTCTACTGGTAAGGCAGAATAAAGATAGTATATATTTAAGAAAAGGTTACGTAAATTATATACAGACAATATCAATATATGTATATTCTACATTGTTCCTTATTAACATATCCATTATACACTTAAAACGAACATATATATATATATATATTTATTTATTTGATAATATAAGAAAAGCTGAAACAGGATTAAATAACTATCCCGGCTTTAGTCTTGTATTTTAAATACACCATATGTTTTTTTAAATACATTAAATGTATGTCTTAATTATGCAATATTAATAGTACAATTGCGAAAAACATCATAATCTTCTGTAAAAAATATATATATAAATATATATACCCAAAACGTTAGCCAATCTTTATTGCCGTTACAGTAGTAGTATAGACGAGGAAGTAAAAATCCTAAACCGAAGAATAGTAAAAATACAGGCAAGCTGTTATACTTTCAATTTTGACACAGTGTAAGAGATTCCCTTGTACTATATTTTATTGTTGTCAGCGAGCGAAACGAGAAAATATCAGCACATATTATTTAATTTACACAAAAATTAACACAATCGATTATTTTATTAATATAAATTTTAATTAATTAAAGACAAGGCCTCTATAATAATAGAAAAATCTTTAAGTTTAAATGTACCTTAGTTTATAATTTTTTTTTTTCAATTTTACATTTCTTTATGAACATAAAATTAAAATTTATTATTTTTCTAAACGAAACAATTGGAGGAGGAGGCAAGGCTTAATTAATTTTAAAATGTATAGAATTACAAAGTTTCAATAATATAAAAAAACAAGTTTTAACGAACAATTATTATTAAGAAAAAAAAATAAACAAAATAATGATAAATTTTAAATTTAAGAAAGCTATTTTAATAATATGAAACCGAAAAAAAATTACATTTTAATGAAAACGCAACGTTACTTTAATACGGAACGTAAAGTTTTTAAAAGAATATACAATTTCAACAATACCATGTAACTAAAACAGAAAGCACACATTTGCATACGTCACATCATTAACACGACGTGTGTTTTTTTCTTTTTCATGAAACAAATAATGAACTCATTATCTCACAGCACCACACCTGTAAATTACAGTCTCCAAATTCATCGTCGCAACAGAAAAATGTTTTTAATTATAAATTAATTAAAAATTGTAAATCAAACTGAATAAAAATTGAATCATAGAAAAATTTATCATTACAAAAAAATGTAACTGCTAAATAACGGATTATATTTACAGGTGAAATTTACTTTTGACCTTAATTCTACAACTATTAATATTTAAATATTAAATTATTATTAAATATTAAAATATTAATATAAATTATTATTAAATATTTAAATATTGTGTCTTTTGATAAAAGAATATAACTTGATTGTTTGCTGCTCAAAAAATAATTTACAATTTTTACATATTTCAAATTATAGTGGAAGGTAAAAGGATGTACAGCCGACCGAGTTAACATTGCAAGCGGACAAATTAGTCTTTTAATTGAGGTCTGGAATGAAGGGTTTGACGAAAATTATACTTTATTTTTAAAATTTAATTTGAATTTTATTTTTGAGTTAAAAAGCTTAAATTTAGGAGAGGGACGATAAGACCCTATAGATCTGGAAAGTAAAGGTTTCTAAACCACCAGTTGACTCAACAGTCCTATGGTCGACAGGTACAGACGGATTACAAACCTCTATAACAGCTGGCAGCAATGTATCGTATATTAAGCGTTATTATTAATAAATAAAGTAAATTTTATTTTTATTACTATTTGTATTCGGTACTAATATTTAATTTTGAATTACATATATTACGGAATTTTCAGATATCATTAAATTTAGTGTACTTTTTTTTTATTCTGCAAAGGTTAACACCGTAGACAAGCAGAAGCATCCGTACAAGAAAACCGTATATACATGTTAAAGATGGAAATATTAGTAATGCTATTTAAATACTGTGATGAAGAGAAAAAGACAGGTAGATTATTTCATCCTAGTTCAATCGAATGCTGTTAGTTACATCTTTTTCGCATATGAAGAAAAACTGTTGCGTTGTAGAGTGAATGCCATCACTAAGATGAACCAATCAATTTCTAAATATAATATTTATATTCGTAACTTTTTAAACTTTTTAAAGTAGGTAAAATTTTAATTTTATATAAAATAACTTTTTTTTCAAAAAGTTACTAAATAAATGTAATACCATATATTACACTGTGATAAGAGTTTGTTTTTCAATTCAATTCCGTTATTATAGATTATCAAATTAAATAACATCGTTAATTTGGCCAGAATTAATTTACTTTGCTTCTAAAAAAAAAAAATATATATATATATTAATTCATTTTCATACATTCAATCGATCAGTTTTCAAATCTTAATAAAAAAAAATTACTCAGTATCTAATATGTGTTCAAAAAAATTCATTATCGACTAGTAATTTGTAAACTGATTAATTTTTCAATGTTTTTAAAATGATGTGTAAAATAAATTAGATGTTTTGTTATAATGATTACGTAGCAATACTTAAAGACAATGTAACTTAGCAGTACAGAATCGAATTTATCTGAATTTTTGCAATTTCTCTTTATCGATTTAATACACTAAACCAGAATATATTTGGTGGTTTTTTTTTTTACTTAAGAAAAAATACGTAAAATCTTAAAGATAAAACACATTTCAGCATTACTACCGGGCAGATATTTTTAATGAAGGAACGGTGAAACAAATACCGGCATCAAAATATTCTTTATAAATTAATTAATAATATATTTACCGGCAAGCAGCAGTACATATCGATACAGAAATAATTAAACGAACGTCGAGATCGGATTGTATTCCTTACTCGATCTGAATCTACCTATTTTTCACAATAGGGAACGGCATACAAGTACGTTAATGTTTACAAATTTGAGGTAGTACACAATATGCGGTTTACAATATACAGTATAAACCGGAGCGTATGTTAACAAGCCGGGCACTACTGTTTAACAACAGACCCGCTAACCCGTGACCCATTTCGACTTTACCTTCCTTAGTTATTCATCGAGCTTGTTAGAAATTAATAACCCGACTACCCCTTAACCATCTAGCCTTTAGACAACCCCCCTTCCTTCATCTTCATTCATTCTTTCGGCCCGTCCTCATTACATTCTACTGCTAACAATCTCCTACAACCCTCGTTTCAATTAAACTCATCTCTACTAACAGCTCGAAGGGTCGTTAAATATTTACTGGCAAAAAAAATCCTCCTTTTTCTGCATTCATTATATAACTCCAAAGGATAAAAAAAAATTACTTGAGCCTTATTTAATTATTTATTAAAAAAGAAAGATCAGATATCATCAAACTTTGCTATCAAAAAATACGTACGCAGGACTGTTTACTTGTTAAATTGATCCTAAAATGTTGCCCTTTATACGATATTATAAAAAACTAATACAAATTATAAAGCTAATTATAAACGTTATTTATCCAGCAAAATGTAAATATCAAAATTATGTTACATTTTAACCCTCTGTTTATTTCAAAAGGTATTAAAATATGGAATATAAACATTAAAGGTTTTTCTTTTTTTTACAAATATTATAAATAAATGAAATTAAGAACATTAAACAGACAGTTTTCAATTAATAACTTTTTATTTAAAACAAAGAAGGAAATTAAAAAAAAAATGTCGGTTAAAAAATACGCAATATTTTAATATTTTTTCTTTAAGTAAATTAATAACCAATTCCTTTTTAAATTTACGTCCTGCGAATAACCATATCATACACTTTCATAATTAAGTGACATAAAGGTACGTCAAATGAAAATAAATTATTCAGCGCATTTTAGGAGTTAAAAAATGAACAAAGTAATGTACCGTACGTTGATTTTTTTTTTTCAAATATTAGTGTAGATATAACGTGAGCTGAAAGTTTGCCTCTCCTCAACACTTGTGTCTAGTGTACTAGCCAAAGTACTGTACTAGTCTGTTGTGTTTGTATATTATATATAAATGCGTCATATTGTTACTTATCGGGTGTGCTATCCGGTCAGATAATACAACAAACCCCGCTCGCCAGTCCCGCCATAGCCAGCCGACAGTTCGATTGACAAAGACAGGGATAAACCTTCAGTTTACTTAGGGTACTAGTTACTGATGACCTTGAATTAATACGCCGGAAGGATGTAACAACAGGGAAGTCCTCGGTTGAGCCAATGGCTACCGTACAGGAGAAAGCGATATGCATACTAGAGTTTCTTGAAAGCGGATCTGTTACCGCTGTTCGTAGACGTCTTCGTTTAGAATAGGGCCGTGATCCTCCTAATAAAGACTATTAAACGCTGGTATCAGCAATTTAAGGATATAGGAAGTGTAGAATACGAAAAAATTCTGGCTGACCTCCCGTCTCCGAGCAAGTTGTGGATCGATTAAGAGAAACTTTTCGGAGAAGCCCGGGTAAATCGACTGGTCGTGCGAGTTTAGAACTGGGAATACCGCGATCGAAAATCGTGAGGCTTCTAAACAGGGCCTAAAAATTCAGTCGGGTCATTCAATGGAAGACGACGATAAACCACATCATCATAATTTTGCCGTGGACATTCTCGATAAAGTGAACGAAGATAATGAGTTTTTAGAAAATAATCATCTCTGACGAAGTTAACTTCCATATTTCTAGTCACGTTAACAGTCATAATTGTCGGATTTGCGGTAGCAATCCGAAAATTATGGTGTGCGTTGAATGCTTATGAAGTGATCGGATCATTCTTCTTCGCCGAGCCAACGGTAACTAGCGCTAGTTACCTAGATATATTACAAGAGTATGCATGCCTATATATAGTACAAACTGAACATCGATTGACGTCGGATCGGCCGAGATGGACGATTTCCCGGGCCGCCTCGATCCCCTGACGTTACGCCAATCGATTTCTTTCTTTGGGAATTTTTCGAAGACAGGATGTACGCAACGATCGTTATCAAACTCAACTAAAAAGGAGTCAAGGTTAAACTAAAAAAAATTAGTTGATTTAGGTCAACTAAAAAGAAGAGTTAAGAACAAAAACGAAGAGTCGAACGCGGTAGTTTAATTAATGGGATAAATCTATTTATTCTTCGTAATGTGCGGCTTGAAATTGAATATTGTCACACATTTTACGCACCACAAAAGGTGCTCATGTGGGACTTGTTTGAAGTTAATAAGAGTTGTAAACAAAACAGTTTGAAAACGCTGTTCAACAATAAAACATACACGTAAGTAGATTAAATTGTTATTTTTTATTAACCTCTAAAATGCCCAGAACAGTTTATTTTCACCCTTATATGTATACATAAAATGTCGTTCAAGACTGACTGACTCATCAACGTACACCCCAAATCGCTTATTTTAGGTACATTTTTAGTTCCTTGTACGAATTATAAATGAAGTACTGTGATCGCGAACAATTTCGGTTTTCAGATTTTAACGGAACTATCCATTTTCACCAGTTCCATTTTGTCTAGTCTCGGCGTGACGTCTGTACGTACATATGTATGTACGTACGTTTGTATGTATCTCGCATAATTCAAAAACGATTAGCTGTATGATGTTGAAATTTTGGATTTAGGACCGTCGTAACATCTAATTGTGTACCTCCCGTTTTGAGTGCAATCGACTGAACCGTGTCCAAAAAAGCCCAAAATCAAAACATTTGGATTTTGGACATTTTCTTAACTGCAGTAATAAGCCCTCATTGAGAGCCTTTCAACGATATATCATAAGTGATACTTATCTTCATTGGTTCCAGAGTTGTAGCCAAATAATATTTTAATTGATGAAATATTTGGATCTTAGAAGTGGAAGGCACATCAGTTCGAATCCGAGATCATTACCGATTTTTTTAAAATTTAAATATATTGATTTATAAATAATTATCTACCTCTGAATATAAAAAAAATTTACGATAAATAATAATTCAATAATATCAATAAAAAATTTTTTTTTTAAATCAAAAATTATTAATGAAATAATATTTTATGTACCTTTTCACTTAAAAAAAAAAAAAAAAGTATATGTAATTTAATAGGCGTACAAGGAAGTCATGTGATGCCCACATCAGATTTTTTAGTTCTTCTAACGTAGGCACCCACTAAAGAAGAGTTTTGCAAAACTCTAATTATTAGGAATGAAAAGGGAGGAACAAATTTATTTAATGAAAATTCTATATCTCAGGTACCGAAGTTGTTACATTCATGAAAAATGGTATTTACTATTCTTTCAAAAGAAATTAACACGTATTTCACCACCATTTAAAAAAATACCAGTATGGGAGAGTGGTGAAGGAGGAACAAGGTTCTTTAAGTAAATTGTAAATCTCAAAAATATATAACGAATAATGATTATATTCTAGGTCGATTCCTTTCCACTTTTTCCATTGTTTTATCGTACAAATTTCACGCGAAAAATTGTTAAATTGCAACTCAAATTATTTTTTCGTGTACTCTACTTTTAGTTTATTACAAGCTCGGTGTTTTTCGGTTTTGCAATATTTTCAATGTTCATGATTGCACAGAGCGATTCAAAGTCGTAAATGTTTACAAACGCGTTCGAAAACACATTGTACTCCTTACGTTACATATGCTGTAATATTTATTGACGAATTTAGAAACTAAAAATTTATACAATAAAAGATAATTTTTAGTAAATTTAATTTAATACTTATGATTAAAATGTTTTTATTTTGGTTTATTAAAAAATTAACGATATTGATAGCATCATGCGATTCGATTAATTTATTACATTTAACTTCATATCTAACATAGAAATTATTATTATAATGTAGGATTTATTTCATGTTAAAAAAACTAACATTTTAAACGTATAGAAATGAGGGTTTCCGAAAAATAACCAAGTTTTCGTGAGGGTTTTCGTTCGTGAGTTTCGAAAATTCACGAACAGCGAGCGCATACCCGAATGAATTAACAAGTGAGTGCGCACATCTTTGCGAGTGAACAAAATGTAAACTGAAAAATAGCGAAGTGTAAATTAAAAATATTGTTTCCGTTGGTTTCTTAGAAGTTGTTTTTATTTACTACAGTATTCAAAATATATTTCTACTTAGTAGTGATTATTTTTTCTGGTTTAAATTATCTTCCTATCTCCATTTAAAATCTAAATAATATATATATATATATATATATATATATATATATAAATATCTCCGAAAAAAAATTTCTTCACTTTATCTCGTCTTTTTCAATATATTTTTCTTTTGAGTTTTAAAACCACACGAGCGAAACCACGAAGGCAACAGCTTTTTTTTTATAGTACGTTTTATAATAAAATATTAAATTATTAAAGCTTAACAGAATCTTCTAATTATTAAATTAAACTAATTTTGCCTAACATAAATACGAATATTTTCAATTAAACAGATCTATTTATTTAAAGATTTTTATTTTTTAGTATACTACAGTAACATTAAAAAAAAAAATAAAAAAATAAATTATAATTTACTAAAGTACTATTCGTTATTCTATATAAAGGCAACTGGCTCCTTTGTATGGAACATTGTGTAATTTGTTATAAAAGTTATCCAATGGAAAAACGTTTCCTTATGTCCGTTGAATTGAAGAAAAACTTTGTAACTGGAAAAAGAAAAAATGCAAAGATATTTTATAAAGTATAACTTTTTGGTTCTGAATATATATATATAAAATTCAAGTTATCTCAAGAAATTTTCTACTTCTTTCAGTGAATTTTTTTTTAAAAACAAAAAATGCTTTTAATATAATTATTTTTATTTAAAATTTGACAGAGTATGTATTATGTATTTTGTTTTCCATTTAAATATCAGATTTAACTTTCGTTACTGGTTATCTGTACGTTTGGTTCACTAGAATTAACTAGCATTTATTTTATAATTTTTTTTTTTTTTTGGAGTCGTCAAAAAAGCATTTAGACTGGATTGACGCTCCTATTTTCTGTTCTATGTTAACCTAAATGATATGTTTTCTCCATCCTGCATCTTTAATTGTCTGTTTTGTACATTAAAATATTTGTCTTTTTCTAAATAGTTTACTTTCTATACGTCCTACTTCGCCAACTAAATCTGGATATCTGCCCGCGGCCAAAAAAACAAGTTTATTTCTTTTAAAAGATTTTGCCACAAACTTCCTTTTTACACTACATTTAGAATCTATCCATCTCGAGTTTTATCAATCCAATTAATTTTCAACATCTTCCTGTAATACCGTATTCAGTGAAATTGTATTATTTTTGTTACTGTTATCAGTTTTTCAAATTTTTTACTCTGATATAGCCCGGTATATTATATTATGGTTAGTTATTTTAAAAATTCATTTTTTCCTTACTCTCCGACCTATTACATTTTATCTTTTTTTTTTTTTTTTACTGTTAAAACGTTTATTTTCAAACTAAAATATTCTTACTTATGTCTTTTGCTTTATGTAAAGCGGTTTCGCAGAGATTTCTACTTTACGGAGTAACATGAAGGTAGAAATATATGATCAGAAAGCAAAAAAAGGAAAACTTTTTACGAAAGCGCCTAACATAAATCCCCATTATCGTTCGAATAATACTACGTTAATGGGAAAAGTGTCAAAAAATAGTTATCGTGATTTTTTAAAAATCTTTACTTTTTAGAGTCCAACTAGTCCATCGAGACCAAAAAACCATACGTACATGTATGTGTACGCGCGTACGTATATACGTATGTTTATCGCATCGATTTCACCTTATACTTGAGGATTAATTGAACCGATTTTCTTCAAATTTGGCTCAATTATTTCTACGTTTGAGGCATTGATCTTATATGTTTTTTTTAATTCGATCAGTGGGTGGGGAATATCGCGAAAAAAACAATTTCAATTTCCTTCAGAGGTACTTTAGAAAAAACTGTGGCAATTTTTTTACCTGCATTGCGTATGCAAATAATAAAAACAAATGTTTTTCAAAAGATCTATCACAAACCTTAAAATTGAAATATATGTTTATTGTTTTTCTCTCTACCTCCCTTCGATTTCAATATATAAACAATTTTTTTTTTTAAATTATACATTATATTTAGGGATTTGAAAACAATATTCCAAATTTATAAACACAAAATAATTTTTTTTAAATCTTTATTGGAGGTGTGTTATATTTAGAAAAAACTTTACTTAATTAACTTGTTAGGCTTAAAAGCTGGGTATGAATATTTTTAGAAATTTTTTAAAAATTTATTCCCCCTTTAAGAAATACATTTGTTTTTTTTTTTTATTTAACTCTGTTAATTTTTATTTAAAAAAAATTAGTCTTACTTTACGGGCAATTAAAATTGAAATAGTTTTTGTCCCTATAATATACTCCGGACCTAAAATAGGAAGCAATTCTTTCATTATTGGGGCAAAAAAAATTATAATAAAATAAAAATATATATATATTTTTTAAACTTCTTTTTATATGCTTGAACTAATTTTTTGTTGTTAAGGATCAATTTAAAAAAAAAAAAAACATTTTACCAAATTGTCCCCGTAGAGTAAGGGAGCTCTCCAAAATCTAAGAGATTTTTATTTTGAAATTTGGAAATTTTGTTTCTTAAATCCTATTTTGGTAATCAGTATAATCAAAACGAAAACCCCACTGATACCGGGGGCCCCAACGTCTTAAAAAATTTGGTAAATTTTTTTGTTACTAAATTTAAACGTTTATTGTGAAAATAAAATTAAGACTTTTAATGAATGTATTGAAAAGATTTTCCGGTGAGCTTGGAAAGGTTTTACAACGAAAAAAATTAGCAAGGTATAGTACGACGGTACGACATGACCGGCACAGCCGAGAAAATTACACAATAATTTTCCAATTTATAAAAACTACAGAATTTTATTTATTGCTAATACTTATTAATGACCAGAACTGTAAGAATATTAAACACTCCATTCATTATTATGAAAATATACCCTCAAATATTTAGGGTTGTTAATTCCGACTTACTCTCCCCGCTGCTAGAGATTTACAGCAAAAGTCAAGCTTACCGGTACGATGAAGAGACAGTAACAAATTAAAATAATGATTTTATACAAGTTATCTGTATAATACATACAATTTCATAAAACACGAACGTATATGAATGTCAATCCGCTTTAAAAAATGTTACGTATTACTTTTATTTTATAGTATTTTATGTTTTGTGGTAAATGATGCGGAAATTACGAAAGAAGATATTAATGGTAATATTTTTCTTAGAGAAATACGATTTTTTTTATATACAGTCCCTATATTTTAACTGCTACGTTCTACGCCCTAGGGTTCAGTACACCTTCCCCTTCAAAAATACATCCATTCACACATGAAAGCTTGCAAACATCTTACAACTTTACACACACATACACAAATATATATATATATATATATATATTATTATTACTATTTTTACACGCTTGTCGCGTATACGTCATATTTCTATTCTATACACGGTGTCCTTCCGTAAAATAAAATTATGTAATTTCCCTTCTACCATAAAAATAATAAAATAAACTAAAATAATTAAAACTTCTTTTTACAGCAATATATACAATACAAATAAACTGAATCCCATGAAAAAATATTTTTATACGCTTACATACAAAGAAGAAGGTTCTGGGAGGCGATGGCCAAACTACGGTACTGATTCAGAACATCAAATAAAAAAGTTCATGTTGCAAATGCTCTTTATCTCCATTTTCCCCGCTGTTCACCATTTTCTGTTTTTTCAATAAAAGTTTATATGTTAATAACAGACTGAGACCTTTTAATAAAATCTCTTATTCATATACCCGATAATATTTTCTACAAAATTACGAAGTTGAAAATTTTATCCTTAAAAATTTCAAAATTTTAAGTTTTTTATCGTGAAAGAAATGACCTCATTTTTTCAAATCTGTTGTTAAACAGTCGAAGAATAGAGTTGAAATAATTAAAATGGATCGCAAAAGTTGGACCAAGGTTATCGTTTCTTTTTTTAATTGTTAGTAATAATTATAAGTAAAAAAGATTATCATTAATTATTTTTTAATTCAATTCGTGAAGGAAGTGAAAACAGTTAAAAAATTGTCAGACAGCATAATTTTTGATTTTTCTAAATCAAAGCAAATTATCTAACAAATGAAATGTGATTTTGAGCAAAATAAAAGGTTTAATTATTCTATTCAATAAATCATAATTCGATAAAAATAATATTTATGGAGCAAATAATCATTCAAAAATTTAAATAGCCACTATTTTGGGAATTACTAAGATAAAATTTTCAAACTTACCTATTTTGTAATATAGTTTTGGTAATATACACCAAACTTAATTTAAATATTTCCTTATAACATAAATTAATACTTAAGACATAAATTAATACTAATAAAAAAATACAAATTGACGAAGATATGGAAAATAGAATGGAACATAAAAATAGAGCTCTTGTCCACAAGAATTTTTTATTTATTTTCAGTCCTTTAAATTTGGCCAACATCATACAGGGCATTATCTCTCTCTCTCTTTCTCTCTCTGTCTCACTGTCTCTCTCTCTCTCTCTCTCTCTCTCTCTGTGTGTGTGTGTGTGTGTGCGTGTGTGTGCGTGTGTGCGTGTGTGAAGAAAAGAAAAGAAAAACTTTCTGAATGTTTTTAATGATAATAAAATGGTGTTCGCAAATTGAACTCTGTTATTTAATAAGTAAAACGACTCGTTAAGTTTCTCTTCGGTCTTAATGGATGCTAATGTCTCGTCTTAAATGTTGAATGGGTTTGAGTAACACGCTAGCACTTCAGTGATTCATTCATAATTTATTATTCTCAATAGAAGCGACTGAAAAATTCAAATTGCTTTATTTATTTATATTATATAATTATATATATAAATCTTGTACCTCCAATATTTGTCTATTTAAATGAATTCGAGATTGGGTTAATTTATTTTAAATAAACTGAATTTACTTTTTAAAAAATTCGTTTTTAATAGGCTATCTTAAATCCCAACACCAATACACAATTTTTTTTTAATGAAAAAACAGAGTATATTTTTTACCTAAAAACAAACCAATTTTGAAAAAAGATTTAGCGGTAAAATATATTTTTTTAAAAAATAAATTCAAATGATAGAGTCGTCCTAAGGGCCGTCATAGGGGGGATTCAAAAATTTGAAACGGAAAAGGTAGGGTTCTGATGAATTATTTTAAAAGGTACTGAAACGGTGGTGTATTACAGTAGTTGTAAAAAATATTTAATGGCCGCCGTTTCAATTTAGGTTATCCAGCTAAAAACATTTTAAGTTAAAATTTTTGTTTTTCAATGCATTTAAAATTAAATGTCATAATCGTACAACTTCATATTTTACTAATCGAAATCCTTTTGTTTGGGGACACAATTACATTTGAGACATCCTATATATTATACAAATGTGTTAAAATTATTCAATAAAAATAACATCATTCACGAAAGTGTTTCCGATTAAAGATAATTTACTTTTTTTTTAAAAAGACCGAATGTTTTTAACAAATGATGAATATTTTCTTTAAAGAATTTCGTTATTAAAGTATTTCTAATTTTACAAAAAGAGGGTACTAATATGATAACCTTTTTTTTTTTTAATGAAGACTTATAAATATTTTTTATATTTTATTACAGATCAAAGAGGATTCTACGGATATTTTTCAACCAAAGACTTACTGAAAAAAAGGAAAAAAATAAATTTACGTACTTTGAACTTCAATCAATTCATATAAATTACTTTTATTTAAAAAAATTCAATAAATAAAATCATGCGCATTTAAAAACGATTAACTTTTAATAAAAATGCGGACATGTATAGCCGCACACACAAGCGCGTCCAAATTGTGCGTGCGTGTGTATACACATATACTGAAAAAAATAAATGTTGACTTATCAAACGATTGCAATCTGAATATGTAAATACATATATTAGATATAAAACTAAAACTAGGTCAAAATAATCAAACAATAAATTATAGTTTAACAATCATTAAAGTATTGCACGGAAAGTTTGTATCATTGAATAAGTGATTATTCTCAATTAAAACTTTTATATATTTTACTTAATTCCACGTATAATAATATAGAATAAACGAAAATGAACCGGGAGAATCAGGAGGGATTTAGACCGATGAGAAGCTGTCCTTAACAAATAATCACTCTCAAATTAATAATGGAAGTGCATAAAATGAAACAAATACAACTAATAATATCATTCATAGATTTCCAAAACGCCTACGACAGTATTCATAGACCATCAATGCTGAAAATACTAAGAAACCTAGGATTACAACCGAAACTAGTAAAAATGATAGAACTCACGTTAACTGACACGTACTCCAAAATAAAATTCAGCGGAGAAACATCAGAACCATTCCTAATCAAAACAAGTTTAAGATAAGGAGACGGACTATCCCCACTGCTCTTCAACTGCGCCCTAGAATATGTATTGAGAGAATGGTACAAAAAAGACCCACCATCGTAATAATTGAAGCAAGGAAACAAGCGAACCATATCAAAGTAAACCGTCTAGGACCTACAGTGTCCTAACGTTTCTAGCCGATAACATTGCAGCATCTAGAATCCAAGTAACTTCATTGGAAGATCTAGCAGGAAAAATAAGCCTAAGAATATCATATGAAAAAACTAGAATAATGGCCGTAAATCCCCTGTTATGGAACCACGTAATCATAAACGGACACAAAGTCGAGCTAGTTGAACGGTTTAAATATTTAATGAAAATATCACACATGACCTCAAAGAAAAACTAAACTGGAAAGAAAGAACACAAAAGCTCAGTTATGCACAAAATACCGTCAAAACAACATGCAACAAAAGATAAATCTCAATAGATACCAAACTCAAACACTACAAAACCGTAATCAGACCTATAATATCATATGGCAGCGAAACACTCTTCAAACTAAGATCTAACATTTCCTACTTAGCAAAGATGCAAAGAATAGAAAGAAGAATCTTAAGAACATGCATAAATAAAAGACGACTTACTGATGGGGGAGAATGGAGACTCATACCAAACCAAGAGGTCCATAAAGACGTAGAACCAGCTCTAGAATACTTTAGAAACAAAAGAATCTTCTTTGGACAATAATAAAAACAGAACCGAACAGGCTCGTCGTGAAACTGATCGAGAAATATTGGAAAATGTCCAAAACACCGATCTGGATCACCGAAATTAAACAAGATATGCAAGAACTAGAAATCACATTAGAAGAAGTATTGGGAAACAATCAAGAAGAAAAATAAAAAGAAAAGACGAACCACAGTCGACTAAAGTGTCAACTCTTTTTATGAAAGTTGACTAAAGTGTCTTTTTTTATGAAAACCCATACCCATTACCGTTGCTATAAAACATTTGCAAGATGAGAATTTCTACTAGGGATTAAAAATTAAGAAAGCGCTGTAAAAGATGAGTAGAGATAGAATACATGAAATAACCTTTTCATCAAATTCACTTTGACTTTTATCAATTTTTACATGTCTCATAAAAAAAATTTCAAGTATGGTCTGAAAGTATAAAATAAATAAAAAGTTTCACACAAACGTAGATCCAGAAATAATTAGTTTTCGATTTGTTGCTAGCGAAACATCTTGGTTTGATTTCTGCTCCAAGGGTAAAATGAAGCCCCCTTGAAATTTTTCAAAATTAAATTAAGGAATAAATTTGTCGGTTTAATTTCGTTTTTTCCTGACAAATTGAATAAAAAAAGTCCAGTACTAAACATATAGAAATTTTAGAGAAATATTAGTATAAATGACGAAACAAAATGTTTAAGGTTTGACGTACATTTTATTTTTTTTAAATATAGCACAATGAGATTTAGATAATGTTATTGAACTATAGTCAAATTTAACTTATCCTTACTTTGCATCGTAGCTTTAGAGCAATGTTGCAAGAAGAAAATGGAGTATGGGTTTTTCCTGCAATTCTCGACTTTTCATGACCTAGGGATCCCAAAAAATAAAAACAGTAGAGGGGTAATATTCGTATTTGAACCTCAATAACCTTTTGCCAGAATAAACCAATTTTGATGAAATTTTGTACACTCTTGTATATGAAATAATTCGTCGGTAAAATTTTCGGGTCAATGTCTCCAAGGAGAAGGAGGGATTTTAAGAGGTCAATTACTTTCAAAATTTTGTAAACATAACCACAGTTTACGTTAAGCTCAGTGCATACTTATCTAATCATTTTTTAAAAAAATTTGACCCAAAAATTCTCAACCTTTCCCAAAAATAATTTTTTAACCGAATCTTTTTTAATTTCTTCCTAGGCATAGTAGTAGTGGAAGAAAAACAAAAAAAAAATACTTAGGAGCCACTTATTGGGGTGGGGAAGCCGATCAAAATTTAAAAATATTGATTTTTGGATTTTTCAAATTTCTTAGTTTATTTTAACTTTTAATAGTATTAAAAGTTTCAAGTTTTAATACTATTAAGAGTTAATAGCATTAAATTTTAACTACTAACTTTTAATAGTATTAAACTTATTACTATTAAAAGTTTAAGTAATAATATTACATCATAATTCACTTAACCCCCCCCCCCCCCAAAATAGGTAACTTTAACGGTTGTATAATGTTTAGTGGAATTTTTTTTTAGCTTCTTCAATCTAACATAATAAACGTAGAAAAAGGTTCTCAGGTTCCAATCCTAGTAAGTGACTGTTGTTTTTATACGGATTTGAGTACTGTATGGTGGATACAGGTGTCCTTTGGTGGTCGGGGTTTAATTAACCACAAATCTTAGGCGGTCGGCCTGAGTCTGTACAAGTTAATTTACACATCATCCTCATCTCATCGAGCCGGTAGGGGTGTTGATTATTGTTCACTATTTCAACAGATTGATGCGTACGTACGCATAAGAAAATAAATAAATATTTATTTAAGTTTACTTTTAAGAAAAGGTTGACACCCTATAAACAGCTGCCGATGGATGACAATGGGCATTGTTGCGTGTGTAAAAATGGTACGACTGGGGACTCGAACCTAGAATCTTCAGATGAAAAGTAGAACAGAGGAGTTTAGTATGCCGCTACGGAGAACAACGTAATATTTTTTTATTTTTACCTATATTAATAATAGTAATAATAATAAAATAATGAAAATATTAGTTACAATAATAGTAAAGCAAGATTAAAAAAGAAAGAATTATTTATATACCGTCATTATAAGTCTACGTATTTTATTTAATTTTATCCAAGTAAATGTGTTATTTTCTGGAACCTGAGCCAAATTATCTTGTTGCTTATCTAACTTTAAATCATTAGGAAACAACAATTAATGACAACAGTATATAAATAAACCCAGTAGACCGGATTAAAAAAAAAACACAGACAATGCTTTTCCTTATAAATTTTATTAATACAGTTTATCGATTTAAATTACACCTCTTTATAAATAACTTTTTCTTCAGAATATCAAACACAGAAAAAAAAATCGAAATAACTTAATTACGCAAAAAAAGAGAAAAGAATCGGGAAAGTATTAAGTTTCTTTCAAAACAAAATATAATTAAATGTAAAAGACATTTAAGAAAAATAGCTTATAAAGAATTACGTAATTTAAGTTATTTATAAAGTAAAATTTATACGTAAACTAGGACATTCGGTAGAGATTTTACAAAGTCAACATCATGATACACGGTACATAACAATACTCTACAATACGGGCCTTGTCTATAACAAACTACGCCTTCAAACTTTTAGTAAAAGTTGTAAACTTTACGATAGACTTATATGAACTGCGGTAAAAAAAAATCTACAACAGTGTTTTATAATTTACTGGGCTTTACGTGACTAAATTTATAAATCAATCCTTTAAAATCATATGAAATAGAAGTGTTCCAGCGTTTTACTCTAAGTAAAATCTATCAATAAGAAAAATACGTTTAAATTTCTTTAAATTAGCCATTACACACCCAATAAAAACAATTATAATAAACATCTATTAAAATGAAGATTACTCGATATTAGTTTTCAAGAATAATAACCGTTAAATAAGAAGGTTAAAAGTGAAAAGTTTCGCTTTCTTATCTGTATTGAGCGCAATATAATATACACTATTACGTAACGTCAAGCTCGTCGAAACGACCATGATGTTCAACCTTATAAATTATTTAAACCAGTTCATCTAAGGAACAGACTTTAATATTGAACATCATTACTCTAAGAGAAAACAACGATAATACAGCTTAAAAGTCATGTGTTTTACAGCTATAAGAAAGACTATAATAGATGCGCCATATATGTTCTTTTTTCTGTTGTAAAACTACAACATTACGCATTACGTACTCTCTTTTTAAAGAATAAGTCAAAAGAAAATATATACAGTAAGAAAATTTAGAATTTTACCAATAAGCATCCCCCCTCCACCGATCGTTTAATTAGGTCATCGCTATCACTTCTAATTCTTTCTTTATCTTTTCTTTTTCTTTCGTGTAACAAATTTTTACCGTATTTTTCGAGCACCAATCCCTGGATCCCTGGATTGTTTTAAACAAACAATTTTTTTTTATGTAAATTATGTTACGACGTCTGTAATTAGTCTTTTCGAAATGTATAATTCTGTCAAGCAGCAAAAAATAAAATAATATTAACTAAAAAATTTTAAAGTAACAGGATTAAACCCAAACGTAATTACTTCTTATATAATCCGTCACTTAGTTCCATAATTTCATTATTTTTAGTAATTTTATTTTTTTTATGAAAGACCGGCCTTTAACAGCTGCGGAGATTAGCCCGGTGGAAATCCGTAGACGGAATGCTTGATCGGGATTCAAACCCGGGACTCCCGAACGAAATTTCAAGTCGCTACCTACTCGGCCAAGATGGTCGGCTATTAATAGTTTTATTCAATGACAATAAAATTCTACAAGCGCCATATTAAACAAAATCTGGAACCATAAAAGTAATACACATTGTTTTAAATAACATATAAACTGTGCTTATTCCGAGAAAATTTATACAAGCCATATAGTACGAAATGTACGAACGGTCAGAGTGAACCGGTATTAATAAACGCACGCGTCAAAAGTTTACCGATTTGACAAAAAAAAATTACACTAAAGTTTTGTATAATTACATATGTGACATTACGAAGAGTTTACGATTTTGAAAACCGATATAACTTAACAAAAAGATGCAAAGGTAAATACGGTCAAACTTTGCCTCGTACGACCTTAGTAAATTCTTTCGTGAACGTCCGAAAGAAGGGTTTGTAACCTTGCCCTTTTTGATAAATTATCCGATCGCAGAATATTTAATAAGATATTCTCACGGTAGATGACTTTTCCCGGATACGTCCCATAACTCTGGTAATATTAATCAGATCTTGTATCGCTTGCGTGCTTTTCAAAAATCACAGATTATATTTAGAAAGATTGATTACATTTAAAAATTATTCCGTATTGAAAATGAGTAAAAATAAAAAAGAAATTCGATATATTTCGAAATTAAAAAAAAAATATCTTTTATAATTTAAAAATTATAAAAGAGAGAAACGTGCGACTCAGACCGCTAAAAAAACTGTTGACATGATGCGATATCCTTACGTCTGGCGTACAACGCGAGATTCCCCCCCCCCACCCATCTTTATCGACCCTTTGTTTTTCCTGTTTTTGCCTCCGGTTACTACCGTTCAGATTATACTTCAGAGAATGAATGAGGATGATATGTATGAGTATAAATTAAGTGCAGTGTTGTACATTCTCAGTTCGACCATTCCTGAGATGTATGGTTAATTGAAACACAACCACCAAAGAACATCGGTACCCACGATCTAGTATTCAAATTCGTGTAAAAATAAGTGGCTTTACTAAGAGTTGAACGCTGGAACTCTCGACTTCTAAATCAGCTGATTTAGGAAGACGCATTCACCAACAGACCAACCCGGTGGGTTATCTTTAGCGACCCGTCAAAAATTTAAATAACTTATCCGGTAAGTTTTGATGAATCTACCGTACAGTCTCCTGGACCTTCCACCATCGTCTACAATTTGTTTCGATTTCAAGAAACTCTTTTAACGGAATAAAGATGACTTCAAAAGAGGCATGTGAAAATCATTCGTTAAAGTTTTTCGTTTAAACTTATGTTTTCTTAGTAATGTTTTTAAATAAATGTAATCATTTTTTTTTTTTTTAATTAAAAAGTAAAAAATCGGGTCGACAAATAGATATCGAACAAACATAATGTTTCAAACCTTTTATCTAAGAGTTCAATAAAGCATAGAATTAACAAATACGTCTACAGTTAGATTACCCTTACACCAACTTAAAGTTTCTGGATATAGCTTAAAACAATAATACTAAGTTATTTTTAAACCACTAACCATTGTGTAAGCTATTGTGAACTTACCATATAATTAAACTGACATTAATACTAATTAGAATGAATGAAAGTATTTGAATTAAATTTAATAGTAATTAGAAATTAATTAAAGTTAAAAAAAAGATTAAAACGTAAAGGAAAATTTAGCAAAAAAAAGTACTGAATAAAAAGTACACAAACAGTTAAACGGAACGAAAATTCGCAGAGCGATAGCATGAATATCCAATAAAAATAATAGAATCCAACGACTAGACGTTATGTCTCCAAAATACATTTAACTAAATAAATAAATACTCTAAAATAAAATGAATACAGAATACCAAAATCAGTATTCATACATTCTGGTGTTGTAAATACCCTAAACTCACAATTCTGTTAAATCCATTATCTCGTTTATTTTTTATCTATTTTCCGAAGATACGGTGTAGCACGCACAGTAGGAATGGGTGGTGAAATTGATTTTTTTTTTACGTTTTGAGATTGGCTTACGAAAATACCATTCACTTAAAATTTAATTTCCTTATATATATATATATATATATATATATATATATATATATATAGGACAGTGTATAAAATGTTGTGGCTGGAAAACCTCCAAAACTACTACTACATCGATTTCATTGAAATTTAAATATGATGTAGTAGTGAATCTGAAGTAATGCATATGAAAATTTGATGAAGATTAGTTGAATCGTTCTTCAGTTAGGCTCAATTTAAGGTCGACAACAGGCAACATAACCTCAAACTGAGATTATGTTGACTATGTATTAGTGTATTTTTCACATGCGCTTATGCAGTAAGTCACACTGATTTTTTTTATTTTGCGCGCACCGAATAATCGTTATAAATGTCCGGAAGCAATGCTTCTACAATAAACGCTAGTATCACGAACATATCAACAAATAAAATTAACATTAAAAAAGTACAATATTACAGGCAAAACAGTTACAGTGGTGAGCGAGTATAAACTCGATCCTTGTGCGCAGCGTTTACTCCTTGTTTTTAATTATTTTATCAAATTACGGTTATAATAATTTAATTTTCTTAAAAACAAAAAAAAATTTAATAATAGTAATAAAAAAAATTTACTTCTTTTAATTTTCTCATTTAATTTACGCTTTGAATAATTCTAGCGCAGATTGTGTTGCGATCTTTTCCTGCATCCAGATCTATGGAATTAACATGTTAAGACTTACCCAAGACCGTCTACTGAAAGCTTTTTCGATGCTAATACCTGTGCTTTCTCTAAAAGGATGAGTCACTATTTTTCTGGAGGTGGTTACATCCTCTCTTCATGACGAGAGATGTATATAGCGGCTAGAAACGGTTGACTGCTCCTCAATTAGTAAGTTTGCGATGATTAGGAATAAAGTTCCTGGGTGTAGGAGGTTCTGAATGATTTTTGTACTATCGTATAGATGGCTTCTTGAATCTATGTTGACTTTCTTTTCTTCTTTCTTTATATCTATCTCCGTGCGGGCTGATCGTATTATTTTACGACCACAAAGTTTATAAAAAAACCCTTAGAAGGGCGTAACAGTGAACCATGAAAGGGCTCTGAAACAGTTCTTCTTTCTTTGTGTCAGGTGACTTGATTTATTGAGCGAGAAGATAAGTAAAGATTAACTTACTGGCAAATACGCGAACCCGTAGGTCGTGATAATCATACACTAGTTTTATACACACATCCTCGTCCTCGGTAAACGTAATATACTAACCGGTGGCGCATCCCGTATAGGAACATTGGAACTGCAGCACCCCCATTTCCACGTGATATTATCGATAACATTTAATATAACGAGTCCTTTTTTCTTTTATTCTTTATTTATACTTGTACAATAAAGAATCTTAAGCTTAATTTCAGTAGTCATTTCCCAGTTTATGAAAAAGATACAAAACTCTTTGTATGGAACTGTGCGCTTCACAGTTCCAGCGGCGTGGTGTTTGGCTGTTGGCACATAGGAAGCTGCACGCGAGGCTGCGAGGGAGAGAGAGCACTGTCGCTTCCGCAGTGCTGACCCTGGCGTGCTGGTGGAAGGAATATGAAAGCGGTTTTTTCAGAAGTGATCAGAAGACGGCGGAAAGGAAAGGCTCTTTGATTACTAAAGCTGTTCAAAAACACACTGGAAGGGTGAAAGAGAAGGTTATTAAAAACTAATTACATAATTGTTTATATGTACATAGAAATTTGAATTAGTACATTGGACTACAGTGTTTTTAAGCGGGATATATTGTTAAGTTATTATCTAATAATAGTAAATATATTATCGTATTAACATTTTATTATTTATTCGGTTAAACCAAATAAGGATTTTATGCACAATGTGCTTAAAAACCGTGTAACATATTCTTGAATGTGATAAAGTATAGAAATAGATTATTATTCTGCTGCCAGCTATTCTATCTGATTCATATTTTTTTCGATTCTTTTTATTTAGAGAAAATTTTAACAATGACCCTTTTAAAAAGGCCCAGAAAAAAACTTTCTGGAGAAGCACCCCCACTAATTTAAGCTGCGAGCCGCCACTGATACTAACTGTCACAACCATTTTATCAAACCGTACTAACATCACGCGCGTAAAAGATTCCTATATTCTTAACGTAGTTTCAATAGATAGATGTCTCCAGCAAATAAGCCTAGAAATGAACGGAAAAGGGAAGACGGTAAGAAAGAAACGATCAATAAACTCAGGAATCGCAAAGCAGGAAAACAAAAATTTAGTGCACCTTAATCCCTCCAAATTATAGAAATTCGACTTAACCACACCCTCTAAGCGCATGGAAGTACCTTTACGTACGAAGAAATCAGCACATTTTTTTCACCCACTTTAAGTAGACGGGCTTAAATGTATAAGAAAACATTAAAATACATGCTTAACATTAAAATATATGCTTTTCATTAAAATACAAAAAAGCAGTCTGAAATGAGGATAAGCCTTGCATAAGTAAAATGTAATAAATAAAAAAAATTCTTATCCATTACAAAAATTGTGATTCGATGGGGATTTAAACTAAGTAGAAAAACGTAATAACAAGATGTAATTTGTGTACGATTCTTTATTTTTAATGAATAATACATAACGTATAAGAGAACTGTTACGAGATACTTTTATAAAGACCAAAAAATAAAGATTTCGATTTATTCGTATTTATGTAGTTTAAAAAAAGTAATTGTAGAAAAAAAGAAATGAAATTATCTAAAAGTAAATCGACAAAAATAAACAATATGTCAAAAAAATCCCTACGAACTATTAAAATTAAAACATGGTAGTTAATAATAGTTATTAAAAAACAATGATATGAAACATGAGAGAAGGTAATAAGGCGTGACACAGATTACAACCATTAAAATTAATCCCGCCTACTTTAGAGAGCCAATCATAATTAAACGCATTATAAATTACAAATATTTACAAACATCTGTTTTATTCGTGTAAAGTTAAGAATATCCATCTGTTCTTATCCAATGGGAAATAAAATTTGATATTGAGATTTTGTTTTAAATTTTAACACAACAGAAAATTTATTTGAGTTGAAGTACGAATTTTACATAGTAAAAAGACTGGAGCAAGAGTTCCCTTGAGGGGGAATGCCGAGGGTTAATTTTTTATTCCTTATTTTCAATATATATATATATATATATATATATAAAACTGAATGATAAAATTTTCATGCCAGGTACATCGTTTATATTAGCAAATAATGTTAGATAAACGATTCAAAGGTATAATCTAACTTGAGTATGTAAACCACTGGATGTAGAGAGAGAGAGAGAGAGAGAGAGAGAGAGAGAGAGAGAGAGAGAGAGAGATACTCGTGTTTTTAGTACATTCAGGTTAAAACAAAAATATGTTTCAACAAAGGTAGTCAAAACAAAATCTTAAGACGTTCAATTTTGTTAACGTATACAAAAATTTATAATCACTTAATAATTCTGTTAAGAACTGAAAATATGGTATCTGTAAATCTGGTCAATGAGGGCACCTAAATCCCCATCTAGATAATTACAGATTTTTATTTACGGGAACCGATGAAAAGATCTGTTTACAAGAACGATCCTCATAGCCAGGATAAACTGAAAAATAACACAACTGAATTTGTAAATGAAATCACTCTTTCAGCGTGTATTTTCAAACTTGTTAAAACTTGATCAGGCATTACTGGAGGCAAATGATATCGATATCGAGTAACTTCTGTAAACAGAAATCATGCTAATACGAAATATTTCTGTTTCTATCATTGTTATTTGAATGTAATACATTAAATCTTTGCAAACATTAGTTTACTGTTTTATTTGGGACACTCGATATTTGAAGCCCCACTTTACGTTTCTAACTCCACCTTATAGGATTAAAAAGACTATATAGGATTGAAAAATTATCAACATTTCAAATTCAGACAGATGCAACATTCGAATAAGATGAAAAATTGAAATAACCCGGCGCATATTTAAACAATCTTCCAACTGATCTACGCTCTACTAATCTTTCTAATTTTGAAATAAATTTTTCATTCTTATAAAATTATTTTTTCTTTAATTATATTCTATATTAGAAAAGAATAATTTTATACACAAACAGAATAATCAACCTTATCTGAAAACTGTAATTTTACGAGAACCTTTTCAAAACAAAAAAATAGTTTGAAACCTATATTCATCGTACGCCTCAATTTACATAAATTGTTAACTGTTGTAGTCAAATTCTTGTTGCACTAACGATTCCAACAATACCAAATCTATCGAAAAAAGGGCAGTCAGTTTCCGTAATGTGCTTCTTTAAAAAAAAATCCCCATGACGAACGATTTAAAAGCCATTTATTTAATCCAATAGATACTCGACAAACTTAAAAATAAGGGTTAGACCAGTGATCGGCAAACTTTTCATTTAAAAGCCGAAAAATAATAATCAAACATTGAAACTTGTTCAAAGAGCAATCTTTTAAACTAGAGCTCTGCTATGTCGGTACAATGTTTAAATTAAACTGTATTAAAAGCACACCAAGAGCTTTTATTATATTATATCTAATATTATAACCCTTTAAGAGTAGTACATAAGAAAAAAGGCAAGTTATCGAAAGAGAAATGCAAGAGATAGTGCCTCTATTTGGGGGCACCCCAGCACCTATCCACGAATAGTAGAAGCCTAGTATCGGTTAAAAACGGTCGTAGTCAATCACGGGCACTTGTCCGTCTCCCCTGAACATTCCGGTAGGTCCGTAATACCTGTGTAAACTTCGATATTTAAGCAGACTGTGGTGGAAGAAGCTGATTACGAGGTAAACCGGCTCAGTAATGATATATCCATGCCTAGAGTTAAAATAAGATATACTATGAAAAGTTTCTACGTACTTACATATGAATCCTCGACTTTAAACAAATAAATTTGTATTTCGACTAAAAATTTCTTAAAGGAGCCGGATCCAATGAGTCAAAGAGCCGCATGCGGCTTCGGAATCGCAGTTTGCCGACTACTGGGTTAGACGAAAAAAATGTTAGAATATCAAATTTTTATCGCTGCTATTTTTTTAATACCTGTATAAATTTTAATCTTTTGAAAATCTTCTTAAAACTTTTTTCCTATTTTCACTCTTCAAAATCTGGTAAGTATTGCATGATTTTTCCGGGTACGCAGGTAAAGTATAACTTTTATGAAAGTAATGAAAAAAAAAATTGCTTCATATTTTGTGTCCGAAATATAATACAGGTA
The DNA here is from genome assembly GCF_047948215.1 of Lycorma delicatula. Classification (NCBI taxonomy): domain Eukaryota; kingdom Metazoa; phylum Arthropoda; class Insecta; order Hemiptera; family Fulgoridae; genus Lycorma; species Lycorma delicatula. The sequence goes on along the minus strand of NC_134459.1, from coordinate 173,775,947 downwards.
CTTAAATTTAACAATATTACTTTAATTTTGATTACCCTTAAAATGATTAAAAAAAATACAGTCTAAATTGACTTTTCTTTATCATTTTAAACTGTTGGAGCTACAAAACATAAAACAGAATATTATGTTTTTTTAGAAGTGCGAATTAATTTTAAGAAAAATATTTATAAAAATATTCTTATATAGATTACACCAGTGATTCCCAAACTGTACGCTGCGGCGCCCCGCGGAGCCATGGCCTCTTCACAGGGGCGCCCCGAAATATTGTAAAAGCTTCGTAATTAATAGAACTAAGACATTTATAATTGCTAATTTAACGTAAATAAAGTAAAAAAATAATGAAGATACACAAGTTTTATTTATTTTTATCTCTTACTTACGAGTAGTCATATTTTTGCTTAGGGTAGGGCGCCATGAAAAAATTTTAATTGAAAAAGGGCGCCGCGACTCTGAAAAGTTTGGGAAGTACTGAAAACTAAAAATACTTAAAACTTCCGCTTAAGTAAAGTTTTCTCTAAATCTGACATCCCTTAGAATAAAGACTAAAATGAGAACGGAAATATTTTCAAAATATTTTCCTATGTTTAACTTCCGGGGTTTATAATTTTAGAATTTAGTAGAAATTCGTTGGTAGCCTTATGTATTATGTCTAAAATACAAAAAAAAAAAAAAACTTAATATTAAAATCGAAGGAAGATAGAGCAAAATAACAAAAAAAAAACAACATATTATTCAGTATTAAGATGAAAGGGTTAAATTTTGAAAAACATTTTTTGGATTATTTATATATATATATATATATATATATATATATATATATATGTATTGTAGATATTGTATTTGCTTTAATGAAGTTTTCTTTCAAATTCTCTGACAAAAATCAAAATTGGTTTTTTCGCGGTATCACCTCACTCCCTTAACGAATTTTGAAAAAAAATTGTATGATCAATACGCCATACGTAGAAATATTTGAGCCGGATTTGAAGAAAATCGTTTGCTGCGATGATTGTGCGGCAAAAGAAGATTGTTTGCAACCTCCTTTCACATATAGCGTTGTTTGTGACGATCTTGTCTAAATTCTGAGAGGATGGTTCGTGATAAGTGGAAAGGACAATTAATTGAAGCATCGAATGCTACCGTGCACAATAAACGTCGTGCAGTTATGAATACTGTGTTAACGTGGAGCTGTTCATGCAGGAATAACCGTAGAGAAGAGGTTATTTGCCGGTTGTGAATAAGGCATACTAAACTTACTTAGGACGTCTCCCGAATCACATTGGTGCACACGTTTATGTTCGCTGCGACTGCCAACCAATGATATACCACACAGTCACGACGATAACAGACACAGACCTTGTGGACTGTCTCCGTTATGCGTCACTGCGTCGGAAATTTAAATTATGGGCTTACATCTAAAATATTTTAGGGAACAATAAGACGATGTTATCGAGTGTCTTACTATTTCTTAAGGACGTGCGTCTGTATTCGAATATTTAATAACTATTGTAATGTGTTTTTTTATTATTTTATAATGTGTTTTAGTTTTTTACTATTTTTTCTCTGTTATTGTGCTTTTTGATCGTTTTTTTTTATATTATTGTTACTTTTTTTATATACTTCGGTGAATACTTTTATATACTTGTTCGGTGAGGTTGAACAAGTTAATTTATTAGAAAAAAACACTGCGTCTGGGAGGTAATAACGAATCTTCGTTTACGCCCCAAAACACATAAAAAAACCTAAAACATAAAGATTTTCCAAAAAACCCGATACGCCATTTTTGACACTATCAACATACTACTTTTCTCTTTAATATACCGATTCTAGCTATATTCATTGGAAATATAAAAAAAAAGAGGAAAAAGACACTTAAAAGATGATATATTTTACTCTGATGATTGTAATAGTGAAATTAAACATTTTAACATTTTTATTACGGAAACTAACGCGGAAAATTCACCTTCATAAAAATGATTTAACGTTTATTACAGTTCCTGGTCATCATGAAGGCAGATTTAAATATCATATTGAATTTATAACAAGAACGTCGTTAACTGATAAAAATTGATGACAGACTAATAAGCCCTAAGTGCACATTCATTCATAATGATTCAAAACTAACAAAACATGCAACATAATATAAAATCAATATGAGTAATAATAATAATAATAGAATTTCGAAGAATTATTTATTAGAAGGTAAAAAATGAATACAGTAGTAGAAAAAAGCTAATAAATTATTAAAAACATTAAATTTCCCACGAAATAAAACACATGTTTGAAGGTTATTCAAACCAGAAATTAATTTTCGAATTCTATAGTAAAATTTTCTGATCGACGAATCGCGTGTCACGTAAAACAGTAATCTCGATATTACTTCAATAACTAACATATCTTCATTACCGCAATAGACTAAAGGAATAAATAATAAAATTATTTTAATATTATATCTAAAACAAAAAAACATGCACCCACGCAAATCATCGCATAATCTATGTTGTTTTACCACAAATTTTTCAAGTTAAATAATGTCAGCATTTGTATTTAAATCTACTGGTAATTATATGTACTATCTTTAATTCAGATTAAAATTTTGCTTGTTAGCAACAGGTTTCATTTCGATTTGAACGCTATAAAACTTAACACGAATAAATGGTCCTTTTTTTTGTTTGATCTTTCAGTCATCATGAAAAAAAGTAAGCAACCGCCAAATACTGGAATTACTTATTCGATTTTACCTTTGAAAAATTTCCATTCGCCATTGCATTGTTTAAAATAATAATGACTTTATTATCACTAATTAAAAATTCGCTACAAATAAAGTAACGTCTTTTTCGTTTGTTCCCGATAATCAGAAAAACTACTGAACCAGTAATTACGAAACTATCTTATGATAATCTTACGATACCTGGAATGTTTACCAAAATTCAAACCTCACTATAGTCAAACTAAAAAAAATATATAATAAATAACCCAATAAATAAACAAATAACCTGCAACTACTTTTAGTAAATTTAATTTATATATATATTTACAATTCTCCAACTAGTTTTCCAGCTACTGCCGCGTCTGGATGTGTTTGTGTATATGCTACAGTTGGCTGGCCTGACGTACTCTGGAAAAGACTCGGGTCGACCGCTTCTGAGATGGTTACAAGGGGGAAGGTACCACTGTCACAGCTGGTAGGGGCGTTCAGCGGGTCCTTTTGCTGATAAAGGTCATCGACGCCCTTACCTTTGAGGAGGAATTGCTACGTGACCCTGCAGTCTTCCGACTGCTGGGGATTCGGTCACTACTGATATCCTTTCCCTGAGGCAGTCATACGGGGAAACTAAGGTGGTGACGGTGGCGGTCCTGCCACTGCTGGCCGAGGAAATGCTAAAGGTTCGCCGAACTCGTGTAGGATGGGTAGCTTGTCAGGTTTCTAGGAGATCAGCCGAGAAACGATGCTATCGGTGAGATATAGGACACCGAGCTGGATTCTGCAGCGTCTCCGACAAAAGGGAGCGCTGGTTTAATTGTATAGCTGAGGGGCACCTCCGGAAGGACTGCCAAACGAAGGCTAAATGTTCGCTACGCAACACTCGCGGGCATTCACTTCGGGGTCGGTGCTGCAGGGCCAGCGGAAAAATATGAGTCCCGTCGACTTTGCTTGTGGAGGGCCTAGGGTTGGGTCAGTCCCGTCCAGGAGGGGTGGGCCGCTTAGGTGTCCCACTATCGTTGATTGGACGGGGACTACTCTTTTGTTTTCAACACGGTGAGGGTAAAGTAAGAACGTAGTACCGGTGGAGGATGCCTTTGGGATTCCCCCATTTGAGGCGTGGCGTCAAGACCGGAGTCCCGGTGGGGAGATCCCTTGGGGTCCCCTCATTAGAGCCGTGGCGTATAATTAAAAGACCGGTTCCCGGCTACATGCGGGGAACTTTAGTTCACGACGAGGTAGTTTGAGGCGATGGCACCCCCTGAAGCTGAGTAAATGCTTAATTACGAATCCAGTTCAGGGGGGAGGTAAAACAATGATTTATTAAAATAAAAATCGTTGTTTATATCGAGCCAACCAGGCAGGTCTAACGGAAAACTCGTCGTTAATCAATTGTTTTACAACTGGCTTTCGAAGTATAAGGTTCTTAGGTTCAAATACTAGTAGTAAACGTTAGTTACTTTTATACAGATTGAATATTAATCTATGTATACCGGTATAGTTTGGTGGTCGGATTTCAATTAATCACACGTGTCTGGAACGGTCGGCCTGAGTTTGCACGAGACTAAACCTCACTTAAATGTCATACATATCATTCTCACCTAATTGGGCTGTTGCGGGAGGGTTGCTTGTTGCTCACTAACTGAACAGATTGCAACGAACACAGGAAAAAAAGATCTATAGATATTGTCTATATCGATCATCTCCTATGTCAATATCGACTTCTTCAAAATGTTATTATGTGATTTACTAAATTTAATATAATAGTGTATAAAAGATCAATTTATATTGCTATCGTAATGTGCGTATAAAAAAATCAGTTTTATAATAAAATTCAAGGGAATGATGACTATTTACATATTTAACAAGATATTCATCCAGATTATACATATTCATCCAGATTAATCTATTTTCTTCGGTAAAGTTCCCGGATAGTTGATAACGTAAACTCTGACAGCAACATCCCACACGTCATTACTAAACAGGTTTCAAAAGCTTATAGAAATATTTCCCTATATGATAGAAGGTCTCTTTTTGTTTTTTAACCTCCAGGACCACCGTAAGGTATTACTTCAGAGGATGAAATAAATGACAATTTCTGTAGCGTGTGAAAATGCCATACCTGACGGGGATTCGAACCCGGGACCTCCGGATAAAAGACTGAGACGTTATCATTCGCGCCACGGAGGCCGGCAGAAGATCTCATTTGTCCTCGTTGATCTACACGCGAAAATTAATAATATTAATTTTAGTGATATCAAATTAAAAAAAAATTGGGTTCCATCTCTCGTTTTTTTGCCTGATAGTATTCCAGATTCCTTAAAATTAAGATATCATTACACAATTCCCCTATAGGGAAAGAATTTAATTAAATTCGTACATTAATAAAAAATCTGTTAACAATATTAGACGATAACTAATTAATAAAATCTACCGCCTTACCTGCTTGTCTGCAGATACCTAAGCTTAATTCAATTAAGAAGTCATTCACAGAAATAACTTGGCAGATTCGACGCTTAATGGTTAAGAGATTTAGAAATATTAGACAAAATCTAAAAAAAAAAAAATTATTTTTGGGTATGATGTGGCCGTACCTCTGTTCAGATTAAGAGCCAAAAATTAAAAGAAGTTATAACGTAAGAAGATAGATATTTTGCAGGATTTGATATAGAAACATTTGAGTTAAATTTCAAGTTTTTATATTGAGGCAACCAGGAAACATTTTATCAAAATAGAGGCCAGATAGAATAAGGTGTTCAGATAATGATAGATCTAGTAGATGGCACCACAAGCAAACGTTTTAATAGACCAAGAGGAAAAAATGAAATAAATATAGAAAAACTAAAGTAATGGCAGTAGAAAAAAAGCATTTAACGGTAAGGATAAATATTGGGGATTACGGTGACAAAGGACTAGAACAGCGCAATGGAAATAAAAGTAAGGACAATAAAGCAAAGGAAGCCTTTATTATGAAGAGGGAAATACGATGTAAAAGTCTGGACTTAGAGTGAAGGAACAGGTTAGCCAAATTTTATGTATGGAGTGTCTTGCATAAGAGTGAAATATGGGAGAAAGAGGGACTGGATTGAAGCTTTTGAGATGTGGATATGGAAAAGGCTGGAAAAAGTACGATAGAGGGATGAAATAAGAAATCAGGAAGTAATGAACAAAATTAAAGAAGAAAGAGTACTTAGGGGGAAGCAAAAAAGAAAGGAAACCGATCGGAAAATACGGTTGGAGGAAGTAGAATGTTGATAAACCCATCGGAAGATCAATAGAAGAAGAAAGGAAGCGGGGAAGAAGGCGAAGGAAGTATAGAAGGATGAACTTAACAGATGAAGTGAAGAATAGAAATTACAAGGGAAAGAAGGAGAGGTCGTGAAATAGAAATGAAGGCAATGGCGAAAGCAACCTACCACTAGGAAGAACATACGATGATTATAATAATGATGATAGGCAGACGTACTCACATACATCTTTCCAGAATTTTCCACGGGTTTCTTTGGTGTTTTCGGTTTGACAGAGAGGTAGTACAAAACGTCGAAAGTTGTAAAATCCCAAAGTTTTACCGATTTCTATAAATCTTTTACGGTATAACCGGGAAAGTTAGAAATAAAAATAAATAAAATAAAAAAATAGAGTACTAAAGTAATTAATAAATTTGTGTTTTCTATCAGCAAAGAGAATTATTTACTTAAACAAAAATAATGTGTATCGTTGTTTTTGGTAAATGCGGAAGTTATAAAGAAAAAAAGAAAAAGAAATATATAGTATCGTAAGGAGGTAGTATGGTTACATTAAATATTTTATAAAATTTTCTGCCTGTCTCAAGAGACAAACCAAGAGAATGTCCTTAGAGGTCCCTAAGGAAACATTTTAAGATGCTTTCCAACACGGATCCGCTAAACGCACGTAAATATAAAAGGTCAACAATGTTAAACGTTTATAGAATTACAAATTACTTTTTTATAAGTTCCTTTTTTATACTTTTCTTTAAGTTATAATACAGATACGTCTCAACGTATTTCTACGTTCATATATATATATATATATATATATGTATATGTGTGTGTGTGTGTGTGTGTGTGTGTGTGTGTGTGTGTGTATGTATGCGCACGCGCGATATCCAAAGGAAAACAAATCATACACATACAAAAACTTTTTGAAATTTTTTTTTCTTTTATAAAAGATTAATAAAATACGATGATTTCATTGTAAGTAAAAGAAATATTTAAATATTCATTTTTCGTTATTATAATGTTCATCCAACATTTTATGCAAAAAAATGAAACCATACTTAAATAAAACCGAACAATTTTTTACAAAAAACAATTAACAATGGTTCCCCGATTTATCTAACTTCTTGACGGTTTCAAGTAGATTTTTACTTACGTCGAATCTTATACGTAACGAAAAATTTCTTAAACAAACATATCGCTTGTCGCATAATTTAAACATACCGATTACCTTTTGTTTTTTGTTTATATTGGGAACAGAAATTACGGATTTTGCAATACAGTATTGATTTTAAAAAAGCCGAAAAAGAGCAAAATTATGAAACTGTGACTAAAGAGGGCTTCGCCTTCGTTAGAATACTACTTAAGAGGAAAATTAAGCTTACCATTAAAATATATATAAGTATGTAAATAAAAAAATCTTTCGGCAGCCGGAAGCCGGAAATAGATTTCACCAATGTTAAGTAGAAGAAAAAAAAGATTTCCACCATACAGTTAAGAAAAACTTCAAAATTACTCAATACGACAATGGTTGCATATGAAAAAAAATGTCACATTACGACAAGTCCTATCTTACAATTCTAGCAACATTTTGATCCTCCCTTCCTTGCTGTAAGGGTTGGTCATATTAAAAATTGTTTCAGACAAACGTTTTAGGTAATGTTTAGAGGACTAACGACCACTTCAAACCGATTCGATACTGTTCCTATTAAGGGAGGTACGATTTTTTTTGTCTTCTAAACCATATTTTTTCCACCCCCCTGGACGAATGGTTGGTTATATCAAAAAACTTTACTTACATACGTTTTAGGTCCTTATCCAAAGAATAATAAGAATTCTAAACGAATTAGATATTTTACTTAAGAAAGTTATACCAATATCTTGTTTTTTTTTTAAAAAAAGAGCCCCTCATTTCCACCCCCGTGTTCCGATTTTGGTATTTAACGAACTCGAACGATATTTTGGGACGAGTTATTTTTAAGAAACAATTTGAAAGTGATTGGCGCAAAATTACGGCAGTTATCGTGTCCACAAAACAGTGAAATATGTATAAACTTCTGAGCTGACGGTGGTTTTGAGGTTTGGGGAATCTGAAACGCGAAGATATGTCAAAAATTTTCCGTAAGTCGAATCATTGTACCCGTTGTAATAGGTAGCTTTCTTACGAGATCTACATAAAATTACGATGACAAATTATTTTACGCTTTGAATAAAATTTTGAGATACGAGAACAATGAAGTCTGTACTCCATGCTCCCTTTGAGCGTTTGTGAAAATTAAATGGTATACAGAAGTCATCGTGCCAAAAAAAAAATAATCAAAATCGCTTCATCCAGTCTGGAGAGAATAGGCAAAAAACATCTTAACATAGATACATCCTTCTTGAATATTTGAATGCTGAAATTGTGTTTTTTTAGTTAAAAAGAAGGTAAAGAAATTTCATCAAGAGCTGGAAAGATTACGACGTGGAAAAGTTTACACGATTATCATACGTTTTTTGTGTAGTGTACTACATATATAAATAATTATAAAATGAGGAAAGTAAAATCGATTAATTAATAAAAATAAGTATTCAGTATATTACTATTTAATTTCTGATTTTTGTAACTATAATCTATAATATAAAATCGTTGTAAAAAGGTACGAAATTCAGCGTTTCAATACACAAAACGATACATTAATTTATTTCTTTACAATGTTGGTGACATTGTTTCTTAAAGCATTTAAAACAACTAAGATATAAAAGAAATTAGTCTGAAAAAATATCTCAGACTGAAATAATGTTCACTATACTGCCTCTCCATAATATACATATTTATTTCACTTAAGACGTAATCAGGAAACCGCTTCGCTCCTCACATTTCTAGATATTTCTAGCGAGGGATGTTTATTATCGTAAAAAAAATTGACCGTTCCAGTTCCACCATAGGACACGATGAAGATCAATAGATTATTGTAAATTGAAATTTGGTTAAGTAATCGATCTAACGATAACATTTTTTTAAAAATCTTTATTTATTTAAGAAATAAACTTTTATAAAATAGGTAATTATAATCATAACAAAATAGAGTAATTATAAATAATAATAAATAATTTTGAAATTTATTAAACGAACAATTAAATCTTTTTATCTTAACAAATACCGGTAAAATTCATTAACATTTTCAAGTTTTGATTCTTATTTTTTGCATAGGCCTACAAAAAGTACAACATCTGATGCGGACACCACATGACTTCCTTGTACGCCTATTAAGTTACATATACAAATTTTTTGTAAAATTAAATGTACATAAAATTTTATTTCATTAATTACTTCTGATATTTTTTTTTTTCATACTTTTTTTAATTATTATTGATTTAGTATTTATAATTTTTTTTTTACAATCTGAGGTTGATAATTATTAAAAAACTCCGACTTTTTACAAGATTAATAACAAAATCTCGTAAAAATCACGTATACAATAAATTTATATTAAAGAAAAAAAAAGGAGTGAAGCCGGATTTGAACCGATCTGTCTTCCCCTGGAAAGATCCAAATATTCCATTAATTAAAGTTTTATTTGGCTATAACTTTGAAGCCAATGAAAATAAGTACTACTTATGATATATCGTTGGAAAGCTCTCAATGAGGGCTTTATACTGCAAGAAAAAGCCCAAATTCCAAATTCATTTAAATTTCTGACTATATACACATTTTTGGCCCACTCGATTGCTATCAAAAGGAGAGGTGCATAACTTGATGTTACAATAGTCCTAAATCCAAAATTTCAACGTCCTACAGCTAATCGTTTTTGAGTTATGCGAGATACATACGAACGTACGTACAGACGTCACGCCGAAACTAGTCAAAATGGAATCAGGGATGATCAAAATGGATATTTCCGTTGAAATCTGAAAACCGAAATTATTGGCGATCACAATACTTCCTTTATTTCGTACAAGGAAGTAAAAAAAATAATTGCTCTTTACAACCAAATTATATTGAATGTATAGATAGGTGTAACGTGAGTTCCTTATAACTTATACAAAGCTTAAATTAATCCCAGTACTCTATACTTGGCAGAATTGCTTTAGATCGATCGTTGGGGTTAAAACTATCCTGAAGTTAATCAGAACTATCCGAATAAACAATTATAGTAAAGCAGCATAGCATTACTTTAGTTCGATATTTAAATTAAATAATTTCGTGCAAAGTCCCGGGTTTAAATCCCGGTCAGCAATGGCACTTTTTTATAAGCTATCAATTTGCATCGAATAATGACCATAATTGTCGATGCCCGCTCTTTCATAACAAAAAAAAATAATCTTATACCATATATGAAACCCAAAATAAAATGCTGAAAAGGGAAAAAAAACACCTTAAATCTTCAGAGAAATACAGAACAAGATTAATAACAAAATCTCGTAAAAATTACAACCGAATTTTTTTTAACAAACGTGATAACTTTCGAACCTATACGGGAACATTAATATTTATTTAGTAAAAGAGGGCGGACGGACGGACGGATTTAATGCAAAAATACAGCGTTCGGTTCCGAATAAACCTCAGGGAATAAATTTCTCCACCGGAAATCGGGACACCGGATACAGAAGAGCGAATACCATCGAAGGGAAAACGGTGGACACGAATAAGGATAGGAGGGTCGGATACTACGTCATCGAATCGTTTCGCTTCTACCAAAGCCATTACCGGTGCGTGGCGCCAAAAATCTCTCTCCCTTTCAATCTCCATCATTCTCTTTTTAACAGTACCTCTTTATTTTCTACATACCGCTATATTCTCAACTCTTAATAATAAAAAAAAAAGTTAGCGAATGTGAATATTAAAACAAGGCAGAAATATATAGATTAGAAAATTGTTTTAACGAAATCTTTTTTACATTAACGTTTGTATAATGTATCACAAAAGATAAATTTCGTATTTAAAGGTACTAAGGAAAAATTTGTCTGTTATCTCAACCTCTTTTAATTTTATATTTCTCAAAATATTGTAATTCTTTGGAAATAAACAGCATACTTCCCCGTGCGCCATGACAGAAAGAATGTTTTATCGGAAATAATAAACTTCGATGCGCACGAGTAAACGAATGAATATTTATAATTGATCGCGTCTATCAGATTTATAAATCGTTACAATTTTACCCGACTACGTTATTTATAATATTGAAACTCTAATCGAAGTATAGACACATACCCTTCCGGTCTTCTCCTCACCACAACACGGGGTGAACTTAGTGAAACGTTTTTTTCCTACCCGAAGGTCCCGGGCTTCTAGGATGAGGATGTATGCGTAGGTTCCAAAATCGGTGCTCCTCTATGGCGTCACGGTGTGGAGGAGGACCTCCTCCACACCGGTGGGGCGCAATAGAAATCTCCTGGTGGGAGTCCAGCGAAAAATGGCGTTAAGGGTGGCATCAGCATACGCCTCGGTCTCGACGGAGAAGCACCCCCTGATAAAGAGTGTGAAGCCATGGGCCAGAAGGGAGTATGGAGAATTAGGATTCTGGATTACGCAATTCCTTATTGGCCACGGGCTATTCCGTGCATACAGACGCAGAAGGGCAGAAAGCCCTGACTGTCCTTATTGCCAGAAGCTAGATACGCAGGATCATGTGATATTTCGGTGCCCGCGGTGGGACGTGGAGCGCCGCAATTGCATCGTAGTAACCGGTCAGCAGGAGGTAGAAACCACAGTAGACGTAATGTTACACAGTCGGATAAACTATGACGCTGTGACAAGATAAGTAACCGGAATACTCCAGAGAAAAGATCAGGAAGCTAGGAACATGCAGGACGATTAGAAATATCGTAGCGAAATCCTCGAAGTTGGGACAGAAGAACTGGACCGATGAGTGAGAGGGGATGGAGAGCCCCCTGCGAAGCCGTTGTTCGTCCGCGCTTGCGTGGATGGGCGACGGTGACGATGCACAGGGACTCTGGATCCCTCGAGTTCATAATCACCTCCCGGGGCTGTGTAAATGCTTAACTGTGGGTCCGGCCTCGGGAGAGTAGTTGGTGAGGTGTTTAAGTTTAGTCAGTAAGGTGCAGGTACACATACGCACTTTAATAACATCTAACGGAACCTGTTGCGAGTCCGAAACTCCCACCCCCCACCCCACCTACAAAAAAGGGTATTGACAAATATGTGAGAAGGGGTAAGGCGGTACCCGAGTTTACATTTTATTAGTTCCTTTTGATATCATTAAGCAAATTTTATTAAAGCACGAAATTTAATTTAAATGTTTCTTATAAGAGAACCATCTAACGGATGTATGAAATTATTAGAACATCTATTAATTTTTAAAAGAGATAAACGTTCCGATCTCGGTGGAGGAGTGGTACAGCGTTACAGCTTTTCATTCGAAGATCCTGCGTTCGAATCCCGCTCAGGCGTGGCATTTTTCATACTCCAATAATTTCTATTTCTACAAAAAAAAAAAATTTCTGTATTCTGTACCGTTTAATAATCGGTGAAATATCGCTTACAGCCTTTGACGTGAAAATTGATTTTTAAAGTAGTACTAAATTCGTTAATTAAAATCGACTTTCACTTTGTATTTTATAATTAATTTGATCGATTTTAAGTACTAATTAGTCATTAATATTTAAAGAACTTATGGCTATTTTAAATAAAATCTGTTAAGAACGAAGTTGAGAAAGTTTTATGCAACCTTTTGCCAGCTTTTACACTTTTTAATTATTTATTAACTTTATACCGGTAGAAACCTGTAATATAAATTAATTAATATTTGAGTTTCCTTTTTGTTTTATTATTTTTTTTTTTTTGATTCTTCAATGCAGGAAAATATAGAAAGAAAAATTATTACAATTTTTTTCTACAGTGTAATAATTTTTAACAATAAAAAAAAATTTGCATGAGTTTCTTTCCTGTATACGACATTTAATAGTAGGTTGAATTTCCTGGAAGAATAATACATACTTTCTTAAGGAAGTAAACATAACACTTTCTCCAAAAGATGTTCAAACTCATTGAAAAATCCGGGCTGTTATTTATTAATAAAGTATTCATTACATAATAATTAAACAATTTGTATTTTTTTTATATTTATGACTGTAATGAAAATGATTTTATTTTTTTAAATTCAGTCATCTAAGAAACATTGTGTTTATAATTTTAAAAAATTTACAAAAATAAATAAATAAGATTCGAAGATCAAACTGAAGAGTTAATAACGGTAATGAATAAAAGCAGACATCTTTTTGTATTCTTTTAAACTGGATAAAAAGATAATAAAGGTAACTTAAAAAAATAGCTCTATCTTTTTTAAGAACAAGAGCAGGTATTACTCGTATTACAATTTTTATTATCTACGTGGCGGAGTGGTAGCGTTTCGGCCTTACATCCGGGCGTCCCTGGTTCGAATCCTGGTCAAGTATGAATTTTTCACATGCTTCAAAATTCATTTATCATTCATGTAGTAACAGTAAGAAGGCGTAAACCTGTTATTATTATCTTATGTTGTAAACCGAAGCTTAATTCTAGCTTGCTAATTTACGACTACTTAAAAACAATAAATTATGATACACTAACACACACGCACACACAAATATGTATAAATAAAGCTGGAAAAGTATTGCATGACTTTCCCGGCTAAGGCGGAAAGTCACGATTACAATGAAGCTTTGATTTTGTAAGAAAAATAAGAATAACCCCAAATATAGATTTAAGAATCGAAATTCCCAAATTTTGAATAAAAAATTTTCATTTTAGGAACTTCCTTACTCTGTGGTAAAAATGAGCAAAAACTGATCCCTAACAAAAAGAAAAAAATATTTACAAGACAACTCTTTAAAAATATCAAAAAAATAAAGTACGTAATGAAAGTACTTTTATTAAAGTAATGAAAACGATTGCTTCTTCTCATTTTGGGTCCGGAATATAATATATAAGACTAGGCTATTTTAATTTTAATAGCCCTTTAAATGAAGATAATAAACAAAAACCAACTTTTTTTTTAAATATGAAAAGAGTTAGAGGGAAAAAAAACAATACATACAGGTGGAAAATAAATTTCATCAGAATCCTTTTAAAAATATTTGTAGGTTAAGCTCAACAAATTTGCTTAAATAAAGTTTTCTGAAAAAGACCCCTTTAATAAAGGCTAAAAGAAGAAACAAATTTAAAAAAAATATTTTTCTGCACTTTAGTTGTCCATAATTAAAAAAAAATGTAGATATTTCTTAATAGCTCAATTTGTGAAGTACAAACTTTCAAAAACCTTTTTAAATATATCTAAACCGAAGCAAGAAAGAGAAAAAGAACAAAAAAGTATACTTAAATTTTAAGAGATTAAGATTGATTTTGTATGAAAAAAGAATTATTTTGAATTATTTATACATGCACTGTCGATTACAAATCGACTTTAATAAAGTTTTCCCTAAAAGGCATTTCAAGAAATTCGAAATTAGTTTTTTCGAGATATCCCCAACCCCATGAACGAATTAAAAAAAGAAGATTAATATGGTCAATTTCCCATAAATACAAATATCTGAGCAAAATTTAAAGAAAATAGGTCTGGCAATCCTGAGATAAGGAAAGTAAATGCAACGGAGTATGTTAAATTCAAACTTTATAAATAACCAGGGACAAAAAATTTTACTTTTTATGAAAAAAAGATCCGACAAAATGTTTTTTTTTTTTTTTTTTAATGACGATCCGTGAATGAATTTCCAAAATGGTAAAAGCGTACTGAATAAATAATATCTACAACAAAAAAAGGCCTTTTTATGAACAGATAATATTATATTTATCGCATATAAATAAATAAAATAATTAAATCCGCAAATATTTAGCATAAGAATGTTTTAAACCTAAACGGCAAGGAAGAAATGTAAAATTTAGAAAAAAGATAAGTACAATTTTTTTAATTTTTAAGATCCACAAAAGGGAAGAAATCTGGAAGAAAATTAAGAAAAAAATTGCGATTCGATAAGAAAAATGCATTATTCAGGTTAAAATATAGATCAACAAGGAAATTATTCAAATTAAAAAAAAAAAATAATTATATTGGTTTACAGAAATCGGAAAACGCTCAAGAAAACAGATCTGAATAGAAATCCAATATACGATTTTTAGAAAAAAATATAATAACAGTAAGGTTTTCATTTTTAATGAAAATCAAAAATCAAAAAAAGATGCAATAGTCGGAGGAAAGAAAGAAATATCACGGTGAAATGGAATATTTGGAAAAAATAGAACAGATAAGAGAAAATAATAGTTGCAACGCGGTCTATTGTAACCAATTCAAAATAAAAATAAATAAAAGAAAAGAAATTTATTCACATATATATATATATATATATATATATATATGTGTATACAAACAATAAAAAAAAACATATCTATGTATGTGATGTAACCGGAATGTTACTTGAGTCGTGAAAAGTGGATTATGAAAAAAGGAAATGAAAATTTTCTTACAAGATTCCAAAGAAAAGCTAGTAAGAAAGAAATATAAATAGATAAGATTAAAACGAATGAACTTGGCACTTGAAAAAAAAAACACAAGATGCTTCTTAAAAGCAACAAAAATAAGCTGTCTGAGAGATAAACAAGTGATACATAAAGCCAAAATTCATAACTTTAAGAAATTTTTATTTAAAACATAGGATAACAACAGGGAAATAATAATATAAAATAAAATATTTATTACAAAAAAATAAATAAATAAAAGTGTAATATTTTTCTTGTAATAATGAAAATAAAATAAATGAACAAAACTACGTAATTATAGCGGTAATGGAGCCACGAAACTTTTCTCGTAATGTAAAAGTTAAAAGTCGTTGCCGCTTTCATTACTTAATCCCAATAAAATAGAAAATATATGTTAAACAAAACCGTGGTTATTCTGACACAAAATACAAAATACTATTTTTATGAAAAAAACAAATTTATGGTTCATAATTCCGTAAAAATAAAATTTAAATATTTTAACTTCAGTATTTAATTGAACCTTTTTGATTAAATATAAATTACAAAAAAGGCGCGTTAAACAACACTTTTTCAATTTTAAATTTCATCCTGTAGAAATCGAATTTTTATAGAAAAAAATTTAATTATAAATCCTATACAAATAAAAACAGCTATCGGCTTATTAATTTCAGCAACTTAAATTAATCAAAAGCAAAAAACCTTAAAATAATGAAAAATATAAACTACCTTACCTAACACAGACTTCATAAAGTAAAAATTTAAAGAGGGATAAAAAAAAATTGTACTTTTTTATCTTTTTTACATTGTTTAGATTTTTTGTAAAATGCATATAATTATACAATTACCAAGCGTATTTTTATTTATTTACATAATACCTATTGGTTCTATTTTTTAAATTTAAGTTCTATTTACGAAGGGTATCTCTAAAGTAAACATCGCTGGAAAATTTTCTCCTTAAAGGTAGTAAACCTGTGTCATTCATAGCCACGCTAGTAATGTACACACTGCATTATTGTTTGTAAGTTGTAGTAGTATCTTGTTGATAGTAGTATCTAGTACGCGTTGTAGTATCTTTGAATACGTGTAAGTCATTACGTTATAAAATGAATAGGAAAATCGATTTTGCCGCCGACTGGGAATTACGTGGAGTCATACGTTTTCTAAACCATCAAAACATTAAGCCGGCTGAAATTCATAAGCAATTGGTTGCGGTGTACAGTGATAATAAAATGAACGAAAGCAACGTCCGAAAATGATGTGAAAGGTTTAGAAATAACAGAATTAATGTGCACGATGAAGAACGTTCGGGGAGGCCCTCGATAATAATCAGCGAGGACTTACTGAAACGCGTCGAAAATGAAATCAGAAAAGATAATCGGTCAACGATTTCCGACTTGCCCCTTCTTTTTCCTGATGTTGCAAGAGCTGTTATCGGTCGCATTGTTCACGACTATTTAAGCTTCAGAAAGGTTTGTGCACGTTGGGTGCCGCACGTCTTAACTGAACGTCACAAAAAAATCCGAATGGGATGTGCTTTGAAATTTTTGATGCGCTACACAGAAAAAGGTGATGAGTTCTTTAATTAAATTGTTACCGGCGATGAAACATGGATTTCGTATTACACGCCAGAGAGAAAACAGCAGTCAAATGAATGACGTCATCCTCGAACACCAACCAGACCTACAAAGGTCAATCCACAGCCATTTGGAAGCAAACTGATGGCCAGAGTCTTTTGGAATCGGTTTGGCATACCGCTGACTGATTTCACGCCGCGTGGAACGACTATAAATGCACAAGCCTACTGTGAAACTCTACGTAAGTTACGGCGCGCCATTCAAAATCGGCGACGTGGGCGGCTGACCGACGACGTCGCCTGCTGCACGAGAGGGCAGGTCCACACATTACGGGTTCGACACGTGAGTTACTGAGAATATTTGGATGGAAAATTTACGATCACCAACCGGGTAGTCCGGATTTAGCCCCTTCTAATACCATTTGTTTGGGAAATTGGAAGAAATTTTGAGCGGTAAGCGATTCGCAACATTAAAAATGCTGTTAACCGATGGCTAAATGTACTGGTGGCAGAAGAACTTGTAGAGACTCAGGCCGAGCATTCCTAACCCATCGGGTTGGCCTAGTGGTTAACCTCGTCATAGTAAATCTGCTGATTTCGAAGTCGAGAATTCTAACGTTCAAATCCTAATGAAGGCAGTAATTACTTTTTATACGGATTTGAAAACTAGATCGTGGATACCGGTGTTATTTGGCGGTAGGGTTTCAATTAACCACACATTACGAATGTTCGACCTGAAACCTTACGAGATACATTCATACATATCACCCTTATTCATTCTCTGAAGAATACCTTACGTTGGTTCTGGAGGCTAAACAGTAAAGAGAGAGGCCGAGCTTTCCTGAGACGTGTCGTAAATTGAATCCCAATCACCAAAGTACACCGGTATCCACTGTCTCTATTCAAATCCGTATAAAAGTAACTACCTTCTACTAGGATTTGAACCTCAGAATCTTCGATTTCGAAAATCACCAGTTAAACCACTACCAGTTAACCGCGTCTATTAAATATTATCTATTTAATTTTTATATCATTTCAAACAGAAGAATTTAAAAAAAATAATATTAAAAGATTAATTTTCAAAACAAATACTGACATTAAATATTATGTATATATGAAAACCGGATTACAAAGATCAGTTCTACTGATTTCAAACAAATGATTTGAAGATCATTTGCATTAAAAAAACAGAACAAATTTATCATCATCAAATCAAATTCACTTAGCCGCTCAAAAAGAAAAAATGGGACGTATAAACCATACAGTCTTCTACGACATCACACGTTCACCTATCACTATCGAATTTTACATTTTGTTGCCCGCCCTCAATGATTACAAAATCCAATCAGAATAGGAAAGGCGATAAAATGTATACCAATGCCAACACACATTCACCTATCAGTATAATAAAAATTAAAAAGTATAATAAGAAAATAATTTATAATAAAAATTTCAGTACTTACAAAAAAAAATTAACTAATTTATTTTTAATTTAAATTATAGCCACTAATTTCCTCCTCGTTCCCTCATTTTCAGTCCCTACGATAAAAACTGCACAACTAACTACGTCTCCAAAAAATGAAAAAGCAATTAAAACAGAAGAAAAATAATCTAAAATAAAAACATCTTTACGTATTTAAAAATCTAATGTACTATTCTCGTCGCTTCTTTTTTAATGCTAATCTTCAAGTAATTCGAACGAAAATAAAATTACGGTTAGATAACGATAGAATCGTAAAATTTATGCGCGATAAATTTTAAAACTCTGTAGTACTTACTAAGAAAAAAGAATCGAAATAATATTCTTTTTTACTTTGTTGTTTATGTTGAAATAGAAACAAAAATTTATTAACTAAACCGTAAAGCATAGCTAATTCCAAGCTAAAAGATTTTTTCACCTACACACTAAACTTTAAATCGCGTTATATCGGGGAATTACAACACTAAGTATAACATACAAACAAATACCGTTTGTTTCAGTAATATTCCTATAATAATACGCAAAATGAGATCAAATAGTTTATACTTTCATCTCGGTACCAGTCAAATTCCTAATCAGAAAGACGAATATGTAAAATAAATTCTTTACAACAAAGAAACATATACAATGGCGTACAAACAGATGCTTGTTAAAAGAAATTGTGTTTCACTAAAAGCGGTACTACGCTTTCATATATAAACAGTTTTCAAAATAAAATTTGGAATTTCTTTAGAATTAAGTTAAACTTCTAATAAACAAAATTTCAATAAAAGATTTATAAAAAAATTGTACTAATTTTTTTTAATATATAAAGAAATTTTACAAGATTTATTCTTTAGTACAAACAAAAACAGATTATAGTTTAATGTATAACATCACTGCAGAAGTAAAAAGAGGTAAAGAAAAAACAAACTATTTAAGGAGACAAACAAGTCGTCCTAATGTTTGAGATACGGGTTGCGTGTTATGATAGTTTGTTGAGTGCCTTTTTTGTTATGTAAACGAGAACAAAAAAAGGAACATAAAATAATATTTAACTATATCAACACTAGTGTACATACGGTCAAAAAAAAAATCTAGTTTTGATGTTAAAATCCTTAAAACAATATATTTTTACATTTTCGCCCGTTAATTTAAATCAAAACATTTTCTATTATTTGAGCAGTAGAAAAAAAATATATATATGTATAAAGTGTCTCGCTTAGAAACGGAAAGATATTCAGTTCATTTTCTATAAGTAAAAATAAAGAAAAAAATTGATTATAAATATGGGTTTGGAAACGGTCAATTTTCAAGTTATAGCTTACGAAAAATTCTCTCCAATTTCTCCTTTAAGGATTAAATGAAGCTATTATAAAATTCTTAGAATTTAAATACAAGGGATAAATTTTATCTTTTTCGGTGCGGGTTTGTGTGTTTACAAAGAATCGAAAATAAACAGTCTGCACCGATAATTTGTTTTTCCTTTATATTGCCACGTACGTTCGAAGATTGTGCGTGGGATATAGAAATGGAATTTTCTAGCGTATGAAAAGCGCCATACCCGCCCGGGGGATTCAAACCCGGGACACCTCCTGATGAAAGGCCGAGATCCTACCACTCCGTGACGGAGATCGGCGGAATGGTTGAATTTCTTTTACCGATTCTTCAACTGATTTTACTGTTCTTTTACTGGTTTTTCGTTTCGGTTGCACGGTAACATCGAAAGGTGAAAATGGATTTTCTTTACGTTTAGCGGTATAAGAAGAATACGAAAATACCATTTATTTAAATTGGGATTTCCTTACATATTTATAGACCCATATATAAAAGTTTGCGGTTCGAAAATATCCAAAACTACATCGATTTCATTGACCTTTAGATAGATATGCTGTAGTAATATAGTTGAAGTTGTGCATGTGGAAATTTGATGAAGATTGGTCGAGTCGTTCTTGAGTTACATTAAATTTAAGGTTGAAAAAATTTGAGCGGGGTAATTTAGAAGCGTGGTTCGTATATGATGCTTTAAGTCGGAATGTTGACTTTTCTTTATATGCGGTATCTATTGTTATCAATATTAAACCAAATTAAACAACTATTAAAACCGATTTAAATTAACGAAAGGTCAGTCCTCTCGTGCAGAACTGGGCAAGATTTTTTTTTACCTGAAAAAAAAAATGACTAAAGCAGGTCCAGGTCTCAGAATTTTCTCTCTCGTAATTTTTTTGAAAATTATTGTAAAAAAACAAAAAAAACTGGGGGTCACAAAAGATGTTTAGGTTTGACGGTACAATAACGTCATAAAATTACTAGAGAATCTAATTTTGACAAAATATAATTTATTTAATATTTAATTCTAATTTATATAAAACATTTAAGTTTTGATTAACATTCATTTACGTAAGCGATATTACTTAAAATACAAAGCTACTTGTGTAACCGGGCGTAGTCGATCTAAAAATTACTACGAGTACATCCTGTGTCAAGATTATTAAATAAAGCGAAGAGGTTTCCCGATGTTTTGTCACCGAATCGAATATATTGGTTCAATAAATATGACAAATCCACTGAAATGAAGAAATGATTCAGCTCTAAAAATGACACCTTCATTCTGTTTAACAAAAAAGACATTTATACGACAGGTGAAAGCAAATATACTCTCGCTGCTATACAATATCCATAAATCTACTAAGTAAAAAATAATTCACGTACCCTCTTCTTTCCTAAAACTTTAAACTCTGTACTAAGCTATAAAGGTGCGAGATTAATAATGAAAAATCGAAATAAATATGTAGAGATAATAAACAGTAAGAATTTTGATCGTTCAGGTTTGTGAAATGAAAAGCAGTCGAAACCAAACACAGAAAAACTGATTCGTAAAATGATAAATAGGATAGACAGGAAGATCTATAACGAAAATCTCACGATTTTAATAACAGCTTCTTTAAATTATTATGGGTTTTTTAACCCAGAAATATGAAGAAAAATAAAATACACACATGTATTTTTGAAAAGTATCAAAACTATATATTAATTACCAATTATAAACTGATTTCTGAAGCGACTGTAATACAAACATGGATATTAAATTAAAACTTCAATTTTTTTTCTTTAAAATATTAAATTTCTTATCGGAACTTCGCACTTAACTAAAATAACTGAAAAAAAGGATTCGTAGAGTGTCACTATTAAAAAAAATTAACAACTAATTTTTCCAACGAATAATTAAAAAGAAAAAATAAATACTTTGAAACCCCAGAAAATTAACTGTTCATCGTGAAAACTTGGAAGAAATTGTGCCCTTACAAAAGTTATTTAAGTATACATTCGTTGTCTATGTAATATAGAAACAAACAAAAAAATACTAACACAAACTATCATTAATTATCATTCAACAAAATTCTAAAAAACGAAATATAAAAATATTACCTTTTGTCATTATAATAAAATAGATTCGGCTAACAACTGATTAGTTACCTGAAACAAAAAGTAATATTAAATTGACTAAAGTTTTTGCATTTATATACACATAAATAAATTTTCTAAAAAATTAATTTCATTAAAGTATAAATACCTACCGGACTGGTCTAGCAGTTAACTCGTCGCCACAAATGAATTGTTTAACAGATGATTTTCGAAGTTCAAGGTTCTGACGTTCAAATCTAAATAAATGTAGGTTGCTTTTATTCGGATTTGAATTTTAGACAGCGGATACCGGTGTACTTTGGTGGAGTTCTATTAATCAGATCTCTCAGGAATGGTCGACCTGAGCCTTCACAATACTACAAATAATTTATATTTCATCCATATCCATCCTCATTTGATTGGGCAAAGACGGGGTTGCTTATTGTTCACTCTCTCTTTTTCTTGTTTAGCCTCCGGAATTACGGTTCAGGTATTATTACTTCAGAGGATGAGTGAGGACGATATGTATGAGTGTAAATGAAGTGTAGTCTTGTACAGTCTCAGTTCAACTATTCCTGAGATGTGTGTGGTTAGTTGAAACACAACCACCAAATAACACCGCTATCCACAATCTAGTATTTAAATCCGTATAAAAGTTACTGCCGTTACTAGGATTGGAACGCTGAAACTCTCGACTTCCAAATCAGCTGATTTGGGAAGACGCGTTTACCACTACACCAACCCGGTAGGTCTGCTTATTGTTCACTAATTGAACAGATTGCAACGTACAAATTAGGAAAGAAGAAAGCAAAATAAACAAAAACGAGACCACCTCAATTACTACTATTATTATTAATACACAAATCTCATCAGTAGAAATGAATGATGTGACTATTACACTCTTCTGTCTTATGTCACTTGCATAAGTTAAAAGTTAGTATATTTATATAACTAATAAATGTAAAATTGTTAAGTACAAAAATAAATGTTCATTGTTAAAAATTGTTAAAATTATTAAACGTTAATTCTATACGTAAAACAAAATAGTAAAATACTACCATTGCCAATTTTTACTTCCTTGTACGAAGTAAAGGAAGTATTGTGATCGCGAATAATTTCGGTTTCTATATTTCAACGCAAATATCAATTTTAACCATCCCTGAATCCATTTTGACTAATTTCGGCGTGACATCTGTACGTACGTACGTATGTATGCATCTCGCATAACTCAAAAACGATTAGCCGTAGGATATTGAAATTTTGGATTTACGACTGTTGTAACATCTAGTTTAGCACCTCCCCTTTTGATTGCAATCGACTGGAAAAAAGTTTCAAATAAGCCTAAAATCCAAAAATTTGGATTTTGGACTTTTCCTTAACTGAAGTATAGTCTTCATTGAGAGCTTTTAAACGATTATCATAAAATGGTACCTATTTATTCCAGAGTTATAGCCCAATAAAACTTTAATTAATGAAATATTTGGATCTTATATGAGGAAGGCAAATCGGTTTGAATCAGACTTCATTTTCTTTTTTTTTTAATTTTTCTCTTTTAATTTAAATATCATGATTTATTAATAATTATTAACTTCTCGTTGTAAAAAAAGGTTTACGATAAATAATAATTCAATAATAACAATAAAAGAGACAACATATCAGAAGCTATTAATGAAATAAAGTTTTATGTACTTCTAAAAATGTGTATATGTAATTTAATAGGCGTACAAGGAAGTGAAGTGGTGTCCATATCAGATTTTTTTTAAGTTTAAATATTTTGTGAGGAATGAAAGGGGGAAAGTTTTAACAAGTTGCAATTGGAAACTGAAAACTTCATTAAAAAATTTTTTAATGCTCTAGAGATTTTTTTTCTGCACTAAGGAAAGTATGTAATCAGTAAAAAAATGGGGTTTATTTTTTTTATCATTTCTCGACGTTTCATGAGTTGGATCCCAAAACGAAACAAAAATTGGAAGGTAATGTTCGTGCAATATACATGTTTTGGTATTCGTACGTGTAAGAAGCCTCATAACTTTTGACTGGATAAAGAGTTTTTGATAAAATTTTGAACAAAAACTCGTGCACATGTGACAATGTTTTGGTAAATGGTTACAATCAACATCTCTAACGGGCGAGATAATATTTTCTTTAAGGTCTATTTTTTCAAAATTTGAAAATATATTTCAGCTCATTACACGCGTGAACGCTTATATTACCATTTTTAAAAAGAATTTACCCCAAAATCCCCACTTCACTTAAAAACGAAAAAAAAATTTTTTTCACATTTTTTGACCAGTTTTTACGTAAATATTTTCGTTTATTTTCACTTGTAGAATTCATGCTGAAATTCTTTCAGTTTTCGTGAGACACATTATATATTTTATTTTAATAATATGTTTTTACGTGTTTCTTAAGAGACATTTTACGAGTGTATGGTAACGGTTAATTTTCTTTTATCACACATGACTGTATTTATAACACAAGCTCAATACAATTTTTTCTTTTATCGAATTTGATATCTACATTAGTATGAAAAGAACCATTATTATCACACTTGAAAGGGTTATTCTCTTGTTCATCGACTGACATTATTCGTTGTTTCTGTTTCATATCCTATTTCCATCCCCTACATTAAACCCCAACCAGACTAAACTGTCAAGATGGTTTCAATGAAATCTGGACCTCCGTTTATTCGCCTAAATGAGTTACCGTAATTCATTTAAAGGGGGTTAAAACAGTAAAATATGGCCCTTATATTAAAAATTCTTTTTATTATGTTAATTTTTCAATAAGGTTTTGAATTCATATATTTCATATATATATATATATATATATATATATTTCTTCTACCAAATTTGAATACAATATTTCATTTAAATAAATAAATTCTTTATTATTGCGATTAAAAATAAATACTCAGTTCATATATTCCATTCTTCTCTTAAAATCTAGGAACTGCTGCTGGGTTTACTTAAATGGTTCTCTTACCACGTTTTTTATTACCAAAAAATGTATTAACTTTAATTTATTCAGATTTATTACATTATTATCAAGCAGTAACTTTTAAATCTAAAACTTAAATTCAATGTTTTTTAGCTGGCAATGTTGCCCTAGAGCTATGCTGAAAAATGAAAGGTATGGCGATCGGTCAAAAGATGAGAAAGGGGTTTTCTTTTGCACTTCCCGAAGTTTCATGGCCCAGGGACCCCAAAAAACAAACAAGGTGGGAGTAATGTTCGTACGTATGTAGGCGTGTTGAAAGCTTAATAAAGTTTGAATGGATAAACCGATTTGAAAAAATTTTGTATAGAGAATATTATTGTGAATGGGGTATTTTTTTTTTTTTTTTTATAAACATTTGCGGAAAAAACTTAAAGGGATGGAGTAGATATTTTCTTAGGGATCAATTCTTTCGAAATTTTGCAAACATAACCCCTTATATATTACATTTGAGCATTCTTATCTAACCAATTTTAAAAAGGTTTGCATAAAAATTCCCTCTTCTCCAAAAATCGGAAAAAGAAATCTTTTAATTTTATTGCATATTTTTACCAAATTTTTCAAAATGTCTTTCTAAGCAGTAGTGCAAGCAGCCCAAAAAAATACTTTATTTAGGGGCAATAAAGGGGGGTGGACGAGCCGATCAAATTATTAAAATATCGATTTTTTTTAAATCTTCAAATTTTTTTTGGATCACTTTACCTTTTATAAAAATACTAAAACAAAAGAAGAATTGAGAGGAGGAAATGGAAGAGGACGAAGAGAGAGATATAGGGACAAAGGAAGCAATTTTAGCGCTCAGAAGGAAAATTAAAGAAAAACTAACCAACATACTCGGCATTTATAGATCTAGAAAGGGCATTCGATAACGTAGACTGGAATAAAATGTTCAGTATTTAAAAAAAAATTAGGGTTCAAATACAGAGATAAAAGAACAATTGCCAAAATTTACAGGAACCAAACAGCAACAGTAATAATTGAAGAACATAAGAAAGAAGCCGTAATAAGAAAGGGAGTCCGACAAGGATGTTCCTTATCCCCCTTACTTTTTAATCTTTACATAGAACTAGCAGTTAATTATGTTAAGGAACGATTTAGATCCGGAGTAACAGTACAAAGTGAAAAGATAAAGATGCTACGATTTGCTGTTGATATACTAATTCTACCTGAAAGTAAAAAGGATTTAGAAGAAATAATGAATGGCATCGATGAAGTCCTACGCAAGAACTACCGCATGCAAATAAATAAGAAAAAAACGAAAGTAATGAAATATAGTCGAAATAACGAAGATGGACCACTAAAATGTAAAAATAGGAAGAGAAAAGACTATGAAGATAGAAGAATTTTGTTATTTGGTTAGTAGAATTACAAAAAACGGACGAAGCAGGAGCGATATAAAATGCCGAATAGTACAGGCGAAACAAGCCTTCAGTCAAAAATATAATTTCTTTGTATCAAAATTTAATTTAAACGTCAGGAAAAGATTTTTGAAAGTATATGTTTGGAGCGTAGCTTCATATGGAAGTGAAACTTGGACGATCGGAGTACCTGAGAAAAAAAGATTAGAAGCTTTTGAAATGCGGTGCTATAGGAGAATGTTAAAAGTCAGGTGGGTGGATAAAGTGACAAATTAAGAGGTGTTGCGGAAAATCGATGAAGAAAGAAGCATTTGGAAATATACAGTTAAAAGAAGAGACAGACTTGTAGGCCACATATTAAGGCATCCTGGAATAGTCGCTTTAATATTGGAGGGACAGGTAGAAGGAAAAAATTGTGCAGGCAGACAATGTTTGAAATATGAAAACAAATTTGTAGGGATGTAGGATGTAGGGGATATACCGAAATGAAACGACTTGCACTAGATAGGGAATCTTGGAGAGCTGCACCAAACCAGTCAAATGACTGAAGACAAAATAAATAATGTAATATAGAAGTATACGTCTTTATCGGATAATCGCTCTCAACATATTAAAGATGATAGCGTATTCTTCCAAGACGTTTCAAATTTTTTTCATTTTGCATTAATCTACAAACATTCAGGTGTATAATCGTACGCTCAGGATTCAGGTTTCATGTAACGGTTTTTACACAGTTTCGGTACGCGACTTAAAAAGTGCGTAACCTGCTTCCAGATATCGGAATATATATTTGTTTCTTCAATCGGCAATAGTTTCGAATGTTATATCCTGATTTCTATTCGATATGACGACTTGAAAAACATCGCTTCGTTTATCGGCAGATACCGCTGAAGATTCGTATCGAGATAGTAGTATCCCGCCACGTACGGTTCGTTCTGCGTATGAAAAATCTTCAATCGATTTCGGCAATAATATTTTTGCGGCCTATTTTCACACCTGGCCGCTTTGTTAACGCTTCAGTTATATCGATAGATTAATCGATAATTTTCTTAAATCCGAAATTTGTTATTAATTTTTTTGAACTTTAATAATTCACAAAAAAATCACTGTATCTCGAAAATAACCTTCTTTAATGAACGTTTCAATTAATCCTTAAAATTTATTTTTAATGTTTGTAGAAAAATAAAAATGACCCGCGATTCGAATTCTAAACCTTCTCGATGAAAGACGAAAAAACAATAGCTATACATGGAAAGAGGTTTTCAGATTTTACTTAAATGTGTTGTGCCGATTGAAAACATATGTAACTGTTTTAATATCTCATTTTTTATATCATGCAGTATGAAGGTTACAACAGCTCTAATTTGATATCTCAAATATGAATTTAAATTTGATAGTAAAAGGAAACAAAATGTTCAACAGATTACTGTAAGTTTACATTTTATTCTATCAACTATTCTTTTTTCAAATTGAAAAATTATTATGGAAAGAATGGCAATAGAATATAATAAACCTTTCTATAAAAAAAAAAAAACATATATATTTTTTCCAAACAATTTTTGTTAACACAAAATGTTTTGTTTTTTCTTTCCTAATTTGTACGTCGCAACCTGTTCAACTAGCTAACAATAAACAACTCTACCACGGCCCAATAAGATAAAGATTATATGTAAACGAGGTGTAGAGTTGTACAGACCGAAACCGATATTTTCGAGACGTGGGATTAACTGAACCCCAACCAACAAAGTACACCGTTATCCACTGTCTAGTATTCAGATCGGTACAAAAGCCATTAAACGTTTACTAGGATTTGAACCTCAAAACCTTCAACTTCGAAAATCAGCTTTAAAAAAATTGATTTGCGACGACGAATTAACCGCTAAACCTAAAATGTTATTTGAAATGATTTTATTAAATTTAACTCTTTACATACGATTACCGTATGAAATGTTAAGGTCAAAAGTATTTTTATCTTCGCGTAAATATCGGTGATGATCAACATTCGATCGGGTTATTTTAATTTTTCTAAATAAACTTTGAACGATTAATTAAAATTTTCATATTTTTATTTTAGTTCAGTCGATTTTTAAATAAATTTTAAGGGAACGATTAAAAAGAAAAAGAATAATACAATTTTAAATTCAGTTTATATTATAATATAAAGTCAACGTAATTTTTCATCTATTCAGATATAAAATAGTTAATAAAGTACGACGTAGACAGTTATTGAAGTTTAAAACGTTAATTTAGTCGATTGGATTTATTTCATCTATTGTATCGAATCGCGATAAAATAGAACAGTGGGTGAGGGAGAAGGAGAGAAAGAAACAGAGGAGAGTCGTGGTTATTGGAAGTGTCTCTCTGAATTACCATAAGTTAATTTTAAAATTGCAACCCTTCTTTCTTTTTTCTTTTTTTGTGACGATCACAACCCTACCGTGACCACCCTGGGGGTTGAACATCATGCTTGATGACGCACGTTAAGAGTGCCTTTTATTTAGACTCCGGAGTGCTAATGGCTGATGCTAGGGGATCGATTCTCGGTACCGTACGACGAGGGGTGAAGGTCGATCCCGTCAAGCGAGCAGGAGAATTCAGAATGTCCTTAGGGTTTCTGGTGTGTAATTTGCAGGTTTTAAAACGACTGCTCCGATACGACGGATGGCTGTGTACTTTAAGGAGACAGTAAACCGCCGACTGTAGAATGATAAAGGGTCATATTCTCACTGGATATAATCCAGATTTACTTGGCAGTAATATATTACTCTAGGAGTACCGTTCTGGATTAGACTTCTTGTAGAAGAATTGCGGGTTATTTTTTTATTTCTTTTTTCTGGATAAGTTTTATTACTAAAATCCTTTTTAAAATTAATATTCCAAACATATTTCGCATAGAATTTACGACCGTTATAAATTTTTATATTGTTTCTGCGGTTTAATTTATTTTTTTTTTTTCTTTCTTATTTATTTAATTTAAATTGTAAATAAGAATACAATATGTTTTAATACTTTTAGGTTTTAAATATCGTGTAATAAATAAATTGAGAAATAAAACCCGAAAACACCGATTCAGTATTAAAATAATTTAACGGTAATTTTATTGGAAATTATTTTATTTAATTCATATTAAATTCTCTTTAAATAATAAATATAAAACAACAATTATGCCTTTTTTAAACACAACATATATTTCATTCTAAGGATAAACATCGATTAATTTTTTAAAAAATCATAACCTTTCTTAACAGAAAGATATAAAATTATTAGAAATAATAAATCAATACCGAATTAGTATGAATTATTATTTATCTAAAAGAAACACTTATAAAGGAATTAAAAATTGATAAAATAAAAGCATTTAAAAAAAATTGAATCCACACTAAAAAAGAAATATTGCACTGAAAAGGAAAAAATATGTTCACTACGCCCTGAATGCAATTTTTGATATAAGTTATTAAAATTTATTATTTACGTTATATTGACGAGATTTATATAATGTATTATCATGTACGTACGATTAGATTAAAAGATTTATTAATTTAATACCGTATTTGAATTGAATTTTATCCTAACTAATTTATTACTGTATTACTGTCATAAATTTTACGACTCGTATATTATTTTGTAAAGATTTTCTGCTAATTTATTATTTAATTTAATTTCTGCAATTTTTATTAAAAAGCTAACCGAAGAAAAAAATTGAAAAGGTCTTATTATCTTCCTTAAATTTTTAACATTCCGTTAAAGAATTAAATATGCAAATTAACTTTGTAAAGCATTTCGTATAATTACTTAATATTTTATTTATTTTACCGCCGATTACGGTACGACTTTATTAAAAAAATAACTGATCGTAGATAAAAAAATGATGAACGTTTATTTATCAAAAAGATACATTTATAAGAAAAGAATATTATCAAACACCAGTCAACTATTATCAACCGATGATATTCTATGCTCGGCCTTTTTTCAACCAATAGCTACAATTTCAGTCAACAATATTTATTTAATAAAAAAAAAAGCATTTAAGAATTGCTATGTTTTTTTATCATAAAGTGAATAAAACAGGTAGTATAAAAAAAAATACACGTTGCAGCCATTATTATAACGAGAATTTACGATGTAAAGAATAGATTATTTTATTAAGGTGTAATAGTTGCAATATAAAAAAAATTGCCTAACGACCACAGCACAACATAAATTTTCATTTTCTGTTGTAGATTGCTACTCGTAAACCGAAAAATTAATTTTTTTAATACATCGCCTGCACACTAGGTCAAAGTATTTAATCGCATTTTTTTTATTTATAAACATGAATTCATTCTCGACGTAGTAGGGTTAATACTTATATTTCAATATCCTACCCTATTAAACGGCATTTGTATGTGTCTGCGTGTGCGTCCCCTTAAGCTTATCACCGGAACGTACAGGTCAATACTAGTGGATAATCCCGATTCGTTAGTACATATCTCGTGGTGGTCAGGTGTATACGCGTTATATTATTATGCATCAAAATTTTGGGAAAATTTACTACTTTTTAACCGGATACGAATTTTCGAACGAAAATCGTAAATATCTCAAAAACGGTCGGTCCTAGCGCTCTGAAAAATGATTATCCATCCACTCTCACTAGAATCCGTCGGATAAAAATATTTTTAAGCGCCCCCAGGACGCCGTTCGGAAATTTGGGAGGGATTGCGATGGGGTGCCACCGTAATATCTCAGCAACCGCTGGTCCGATTTTCACGATTCAAACGGCGTATGTAAAAGCAGGTCGAAAGCTAACTGTTAAAGGCATCGGGTACACTCTTGATCGACCGGATCTTGGTTATCCAGAAATTAAATCGTTTTGCCCTATGTTTTCATTGCATTCATCCACCGTAAAAGTACCTATCCGTTCAATCGCTAAACATGCTCAAACATGTGCGCTAGTGCATCTGTAATGTATAAACTTATGAAGAGTAAAAAGTAGAAAATAAAAAATACATAAAAAAATTTAAAACATTACTCTTAAATTAAACGCCCGGTAGGGCGTTTTCCGGTTAGGACGGTATCTCAGAATGCATTTGACAAACTATGATGGTGATAAGTAAGATTATGTGATAATCATAACTTCAAATAAAAAATTTGATGTTTTTTTCCACTATTTTCATATTCGTCATGAATGATCTAAAGAGTGGGGTATGAGGGCTTACTACTGCAGTTAAGAAAAAATCCAAAATCCAAATATTTTTTGTATTTTGGGCTTTTTTGGACACTTTTAATCCAGTCGATTGAACTCTAAAGGGGAGGAGCATAACTAGATGTTACAACAGTCCTAATTCTAATATTTCAACATCAAACGGCTAATCGTTTTTGAGTTACGCGAGGTAAATATGTACGTACGTGCTGACGTCACGCTCAAACTAGTAAAAATGTATTCAGGGATGATCAAAATGGATATTTCCGTTGAAATCTGAAAATCGAAATTGTTGGCGACCACAATATTTCCTTTACTTCGTATAAGCAAATAAAAATGACACCCAAAGACAGGTTTCTATTGAACTCCGTCAAAGAACTGTATACGTATACATATGTACTCTTATACTCGTATAAACATACCTTATACAGCATGTGTAAATATATAATAAGTAAGTACAAAGACGATCCAAAGGAACAGTGATTTAGTTCTTAACATAAAAAGGAAAGAAAACACCAAAAAGTCGTCTTATCGATTGCACAAAGAATAAGTAATCGAACAAAGAAGCAGTGAAACAAATCAAAGAACCAACAAAAGTTAGTGGCGAAACGAAATGAAGAATTCTGATGATGTCCGACACACGAGGGCAGCCGATTCACCTCAAATTTCGGAGAACTAACAGATGTAATATATGCAGTCGCTTTAACGTCCTCGCTGCTATTTTAATTTTTTCAAAGAAAATTTCAGTTAATGAAACGAAATTGCGCAGGTTTGATAAATAACAAACAATTAAGAAATTATCTCGTAAATAAGACCGTCCTCGAAAATTTTAACAGTTATTATGAAAGCTTGAAATTCATTGGAAAAAAGGTGTCACACGATTAGTATACGAGAATAATTTATATGAAAAACAACAAATAACAAACATTTTCGAATAAGAATGGTCTGAATATATAATAGGAAAATAAATATAGGAATATTATTCATTCGGTATTACTTGAAAGTTTAATATATATTTTTTAATTATTAATTATTTTTTAACATAAACATTTTTAATATTTTTGAACTAAGCTGCATAAATAATTAAGCAAGAGAAAAAAACATTTCAAATATATATATATATATATATATATATATATATATATATATATGATATTAATAAAAATATCATATATATATATATATATATATATATACATATATATGATATTTTTATTAATAAAATTTATGTAAACTTGTTTTTATTGTTACAACGTACTCAAATTTTAATTTATTGTATCCTAGATATGGGTATATACAAAAATGGCAACTACAATAAAACTAAAGGGGAAAAATATTATATATATATATATATATATATATATATATATATATACATAGACATAATGTAAAAAAAAGAGAGCCATCGCGAAAATGATGAACAAGTGTTAAAGCCCTGAAGCAATGGCACATTTCATTTATAAAAGTTAACAATTTTCTTCACAACTGAAAATGTAATATAAAACGCTTTCTAAATGAATATTTCCTCTCACAATTCTTCTCTATTCTAATTTTCTCTTCTTCCTTTTTAAATTTGAAAATTTCTTAAGATTTAAATTACCGTAAAAAAGTTTTTTTTTTAATATCTTTTTAACAAGTTAAGATGGTCGACGTATCTTAATGAAAAGTAATGTGAAATGAAAATCGAGTTATATTATGACTTTTGAACAGATTTACAGAGATAAAAAAAAATAAGGAATTACATTCATTTTATAAAATACAATACAACAATCTTATATGGTATATTTCTAACAAAGTGAAGGGATAATTTATTAAAAATATGTAATAAGATTACATTTTTTTAATAATAAAAATGTTTTTAATATAATATATAATATGTAGTCTATATAACCGTTATCTTTCAAATAATTTTTTGTTATATTTCTTAAAAGAAAAACGTTCAAGTAACTTTTTATTTCATTTAATTGTAGAAAAAGCAACTTGACGATTTGTAAAATGAAGAATTATACAAATTTTTCTAAAATTACATTTTGTGATTTATCATAGGATTTTAGGTAAAATGATTCAACAAGAATTTAATATAAAACCTGTTTCAGATGAAAAGAATATATCTATACATTCTTGTAGGTAGTATGTAAAAAAAATTTCCTTAAGTCAAAAAGTTAAATAACAGCTGAAGAAACTGAATTTCATTTTGTGCCAAATAAATAATGAAATTATGACAATAACAATTAATCGTGCTTAAGTTCTTTTAAAACCAGAGAAACTGACAGAAAAGTATGTAAGCGTACGTGTGTGTGTGTGTGTGTGTGTGTGTGTGTGTGTGTGTGTGTGTGTGTGTGTGTGTGTGTGTGTGTGTGCGCGCGTGTGTGTGTGTGTGTGTGTCGCGTGCTCGCGGCTTGGTCATGAAATTGAGAGACTGACAATTTAGAATGTTTAAATAATTATATTTTATTGGTTTAAAAACGTAAAATAATGACGATGGTAATAGTAATAAGAGACAATAATAGAACAATTAATGTAAAATAGTAAATACACAAATATTAATCATAGTGATCACAACCACAATCAGAATAATAGTAATAATAATAATCAAACAATTTATACATAACGTAATTAAAACAGTAAACAATCATAATATTAAACATCAAATAGTCATAAATGCCAATAGTAATTAATAATACAAGATCGTCACACAGAAAACCGTCATGATTTATTGCAGGTAGATAAATAGATAACCAGAATTCCGACCCATTAACAAAGGATAAAGGATATAGTACAACCACTAGTCTCAACACTTGAATTAACAAAAACAATAGTACACTAGATAAGACAAGAATAAAGTTCACCAATATCCTAACAGTTTACGAATGAAATTTAGTTCATTTCTTTCATTTATAGTTTTGCAGTAACTCACCGATAGTTGTTCTTGTTTACTGTTATTACTTGTGGCATCACCTTAATGGTATCGAACTTAATTCACACTGGGCATTCGCTAC
Source organism: Lycorma delicatula (assembly GCF_047948215.1). NCBI lineage: Eukaryota > Metazoa > Arthropoda > Insecta > Hemiptera > Fulgoridae > Lycorma > Lycorma delicatula. The sequence goes on along the minus strand of NC_134459.1, from coordinate 173,741,586 downwards.
TTCACTGTTCTCCCCTCGTATTTTCTCGTTGATTAATGTCTCACAGACTCACACCGCGGACTCTCCTCGCTGGACTGGTTCGCAGAACTCACATCTCGCAGACTGACATCATAACGTCTCGCTTAAACTCATTTCGCAGAACTGATTTATAAAACGGTTTACCCCGTAATATTTATACTTCTATCTTCCTTACCTACCGGAACGGATCCAACTGAAAGCGTGAGAGTGATCGACCGAATCGGTTCGTTCTAATGCATTCCTTAACCCGGTCCGGTAATTCTTCTCACGGTACAAACAATCTTTTTTTTGTGCCAAAAGAATTCGCAATTTCACTTCCCGGGTAAAAATGTACCAAATAGATCTTCAATTCATCATTTGATAAAGAAATAAGAGGGACCGGTTTTGTTTGCGATCAGAGACATAGCTTGAAACTTTTATTACGTAATGGCGAAATTCGAAGATGTTAAGGTAAGTTTTTTAAACTCGCGCAGCAAATCACTACGAAAACTTGAAACTACTCGGTTATTTAAGTTAAAACCATACCGAATTCATGTATCACATGATTTACAGTCGGTTGATTATGATGCTAGGCTCCAAGACTGTCAACGGTTTAATTAGTTTGTTTGAGAGAGCATTCAAGTGTTGGATAATGTATTTTTTACAGATGAGACTTGGTTTCATTCGAGCGGTTACAACAGTCGGAATTATCGCTAATGGAGCCCAAGAATCATCACAACATCATCACAACGTCATCAAATTAGTGTGTGGTGTGCAATTTCCAGGCGAAGTAAACTATTATGAATTAAGTCTAAACTAAGTGCCGGCCTCCGTGACGCGATTGCTAGCGTCTCGGCCTATCATCCGGAGGTACCGGGTTCGAATCCCGGTCAGGCATGGCATTTTCACACACGATACAAATCATTCATCTCATCCTCTGAAACAATATCTAACGATAGACCCGAAAGTTAAAAAAAAGATCAATCATAAGAATGTTCAAGTTTATTAAAAACAAAACATATCAAAATGTGCCAGATTTTAACTTGGTAAATGGTTTCGTTGATCGGTTTGATAAGAGATGGGGGACTCTATTAAATTACTAAAAATACGTGTCTGTGGGGTTTTTAGCAGAAATTTCACATTCGTAAATAAAACTTGAGAATAAGTTAACATTTTTAATTTACTATATATCGATGTTCAAGATAATTATGGACAGCCCGTTTTTGTGTTTAGAAAATTCGTTCTTACTTCAAAAGATTTTGTTAGTTAAGAACTTCTGAGAATTTAATTTTTATATTTAGCGAGTAAATAATTACCTGAGTTTTAGAGTTATGTAATTTTAATCGATATTTAAATAAATAATTTATCAGATAAGATTCGTTAAAATCTCTTCACATAATTATAACACAAGAAAAAAGTAATAAATTTTCAATTCGATATTATAAATGACGGAAAGTATCGTAGAAGACAATTTTATAGATATAATAATAAGTAATCTTGGTAGATTTAGATTATTCAATTTATAGTTGTAAATGAATATTCTGCTAAAACTAAATTAAGGTTTCTATCAGAGACAGAAAACTCTCTAACGACAATAAAACAAAATCTTTACGTCTACAACGTAATAAATGGTACATACAATATTAAAATAATATTAAAATTAAAAAAAAAAAATTAAATTAAAAAAAATAAATATATATAATAAATATTAAAATAATAAAATTTTATTGTCGGGCTTCCGTTAAATATTAAAATAATTTAAACGTATTTTTAATTTTCAAAAACCACTCTCCAAATAGCCTTAAAATATTTAAATTATACGGGTTTTAAATTTTAAACGAATTAAAATTATAAAAGTTTTAATAAATTAAATAACTGGCACATCGGACTGATTTAGTTTTAATGTTTAATAATAAACAACAAACGGTTTTTAAACCAAAAATCAAAACGTATGAGAAAGAAAGGTTAATATGGAATTATTCAAATTTAACGTATTATAAAATTAATGAAGATCGAGTCGGTATATACTATTAACAAAATGAAATATTAAATAATATGATAAAATGAATTTGGATAGACATTCTGACGTTACCAATATCAAATAACTCTTGCCTTCATGGAAAATAAATATATCTAACCATTTCTGTTTCTGATTTCATCCAACGGATGAAGGGTTATCAAACAACGTGTGTATGACATAACTCATAGTCGGCATCATCATCATGCTATCATCAATGCACACACACACACACACACACACACACACACACACACACACACACACACACACACACACACACACACACACACACACACACACACATACACACACACACACACACACACACATCTATATACAAGTGTTCACAATCTAGAATACGTGTTCACAATTGGTGAAATTAATTCATTTTATATATATATATATATACATCTATAATACAAATTGGATAACGTCATATACAGCAACGTCAATGTCTCTCTGTCGGTGTACAATAGTTAGTATTTGTATTTGACAAAAGCGAGAGAGCGAAATAGCAAATTAATCAGCGGTTTAATTGATCTAGGTTCTGCACTATAGAAACTATCAAATTATATGTCGAACAGAGCACAATTGAGGCCAGTATTCGTTAAGTTAGCTACAATTCTACGTATGCTACCATTGTGATATCAAAATCTCATATCGTTATTAATCCGAGAATATATCTACGTAAACTATCAAATCGACATGTTTTGTACTATGATATATTATCAAACTAATAGCACTGTATCGTTTAAATGTCGAATGATAACATACATATCGATCGAATATATTATCGTAATATGATTCTGGAATCATCGGTCTAGTCGACCGGTTAATTTATAATTTACCATTTCTTTCACAATTTTCCATTCGTTTTTGTTCTTTATTAATTTCATAATTATCATTACATCTTACATTCTCAATTATCCATTTTATTTATTTCAATCTTCGTAGTTTTCCTCTACAAATTTATCCTGCTATCAAATTAATCGGACACAATTAAATGGCCGACCGATTTCGTTCATCTTTTTGTAAGATTCTTTCATAAATTTTATCCTCGTACGTTTATCTTAAGACCCTTTTATTTCAAATTTTATCACGGCCTTATTTTTAATATTCTCTTGTAACATGACGATTCAAAGGTTTCTCTCTATTTTTTTCTTTTTGTTCATGTTTCTTGTACATAAACGCGCTAAAAATATTAAAAAGAATTTTTTGAAATTTAAATTAACACAAACAGATTTATTTTCTAATGAAATCTTCTCGTTATTCATATTTATATTAAATATTATAATTTTATATTAAAATTTTAAATAGATTAATCTCAGGTGATGAGATACAAATCACTATTGAAATTGCCGTAGCCGATCTCAAGATAAAAATAACTCATGCCGAGATTATTAATGAAAGTGAAGAACGAAACTGTTTTTGTAGCGCATCAGTAACCTAAAGTGTAGAAGTACAGAAAAGGTTTATCTCCACAAGTTACAAATTCATTCTTTTAAATGCAGACCCTGGTTTGTATAACGAACATTATAAAAGCAACACATAGCTAGGGCTTTTTTACCTCGGGTGTTATGAAAGATCCATAAGAAAGATTTATACAAGTAGTATGTATAAACAGTAAATATTTAACGTAGCCCATTTCTATCTGATAGGGGATGGATTAATGAAAAATTGACATACAGATAAATAGGATGAATATTATTCTGTTTTGTGAGGAAAATCAGATCCAGATAAAATATCGACAAATCGATTCACCGACATATGTAATCGAAATTACAAATCTCAAATACCGACATATTTTAATTGTCGTTATTGGTTTCAACATTTACTATAGTAAAAAAAAAGACCGAAAAAAGATAATGTAAAACAACAAATTAACGTATCTCCTTCCGGTAAGGAACAGTGAAATATATATATGTGTGTGTGTTGCTTCTAATTATAATGTTTTTAACACAATTTCATTAAATGTAAAACCATACGAAATTACACAGTTTTATAGATTTGTCTGCTTGATAAATTGCATCAAGATCTAATGTATCGAAGTGACTGAATTGCAAATAGTGTTTTTATTTCTTTTGTTAGGAAAGATAATGTTCCTAACGGCCCTCGTACAATATTTTTGGATAACCTTTTTTCTATGTTTTTAAAAGTACTGCAACAAGACCGGTAAAACGGATTCCTACCAGTTAAGAAGAAAATAGTAGAAAATATAATAATAGGAGGAATCAAGAAAATAACTAAAAAAAACTCTTTTAGTAAAGGTAACAGGTCCGTTTAATAATCCTCCTTTGTAATACTGCCCCTGACACTAAACAGATGTTCTATAAGAAGAGTTACCGGACCAGGGTAGGAATGCATGGAAATGAAAGGCTCAATCGATCGTTCTCACGCTCAACTGGGGTCTGGTATTGCGAGTAAAGAAGATAGGAGAAAGAATACTTCGAGGAAGACCCAGTTAAAATCAGTCTAAGCGAGACGATTTGATGCGAGTCTGCGAGACAGTGCTACGAGAGAGCAGTTATTATGCGAGTATGTCAGTGAAAGAGCGAATATCTAATGTAGGTTCGACGCAATTAAGGTGATGTCACGGTAATTCAGGTACATGAAAAAGAAATGGTTCGGTAAGTTACCGTTAGTAGATAAATGAAAGAGATAATGTACTAAATTGAATTCATAAACTGTTAGGGTAGTTTCATCTGTTAACAGCAAAGGTATTTTCAGGAAAGAACTTTATACTTGTCTTATCGATTGTTGTTAATAGAAGTCTAATTATTAAAAGTGTTAAGACTAGCGGTCATGTTATTGTCAATAGAACTGAATTCTGCTTTCCATTATTTACCTATTAGTGAATAAATTCTGACGATTACTTTAAATTCTGTTTTGTATGTAATCATTGTCTGCTGTTATTATTATTATTAATGTCGTGATTGTGATTACTATGATTATTATTTGTTTATTATGATTTTTTATTATTCTTATTGATTTTTCTTATTTTATTAGTGTTAAACAAATAAATTGTAATTATACAAACATTTTAAACTGTCGATCTCTCAACATCCTGTTCGAGCCGCGAACACGCGACATCCCAACCCCCGTAGGGAAGACACCCACCTTGTGACGATTCCGGTCACCACACCAGCCCCCCCCCCCCTACCAATTTCGTTCCACCGATGTGAATGCCTAGGTAGACATTTACATCGGTGATTTTTAACTCGTCTTTTGCCTTCCCTGCAGGCCTCATCCGGACATCCTGAATGTCCTACATCGTTGCCCTCTAAACTAGCTAACCGAGTTCGCGGAGGCACGAACCCCGAACCTAGTTGTACACTTTACAGAGCTAATTGTGGGTAAATGTCCCATAGATCAAGGGGAAAAAAAGAAAAAAACAACAACAACGGAATTTATTTCTAGTTCCCTTAGTGAAGTCATCTTTAGTTCATAACACTTACTGTGGTATAGTTGGACTCCTGTCTGGTCTACATAGGAGAGGAGGACAGACCTCTACTTCCACTCAGCTCCACGGCAGAGTCCCTTTCTTTTTCCTGTTTACCCTCCGGTTTAGATAATATTTCAGAGGATGAATGAGGATGATATGTATGATTGTAAATGAAGTGTAGTCTTGTACATTCACAGTTCGACCGTTTCTGAGATGTGTGGTTAATTGAAACCCAACCCCCAAAGAACACCGGTATCCACGATCTAATATTCAAATTCGTGTAAAAATAACTGACTTTACTAGGACTTGAACGCTGGAATTCTCGACTTCCAAATCAGCTGATGACGCCTTCACCACTAGATCAACCCGGTGGGTTCCAACGCAGAGTCCCGCGTGACATTTACTTCACTAACTACCATCGTCGAGATGCTGCTACACGTCACGACTGCTTGGGAATCCATAACCTTGCGAACACGAATTCATGGTTTATTTGAGCATAAACCATATTGTTTCTATAACACTTAATCGCAGTAAAGTTTTCTTTACGTATTTCATTGATACAATTTAACCCTTCTTTGACCGTCCTTAAATATTAAAGATATGTTATCGAACAGCATCTTCCTCCATTTAAAGGAAGCAATATTTCATGAAACAAGCAGAAAGCTGTAGTTGTCTACAACTTTCTGCAGTTCGTGCAAGCCAAGTTGATTGCACGAATAAATTTTTTGAGTCTTTTTAGATAGGCTTCTGTTTCAGGACTTTACGCCGGCTTTTATAGAAATCATCAGTTTCATGTTACATAAAGTTGAAACTACTTCATCGTCTTTATTTACACTAGGAATATTATTCTCAGGAAAGGTCATATCGGCACAAATGACGTCATAAAACAAAGTTAATATTAGAACATTAATTTATGCGCAAAATTATTAACGAACGATAATCGGGAACCGTCTGTAGTTATTTAAGTATTCTCGTGTTTTGTTGACATTTAAAGGTACATGAAAATATCGAATAACATTAATTAGAGTTCATAAAAAAAAAGCTTAATTAAAAAAAAGATAATTAAAACTAATCGCAAATTAAAAAAAAAGGATTTTAATTAAGAAATTAATACAGTAATAATTAGTAAATTCTTAAAAAGGAAATGAGCAAAAGAAATGTCTGTCTATTACACAAAAGAAACTTTAAGAATTAAAGAGTTAGTAGAAACGGTGTTCTCTTTACTTATTTAAGGATATTGTAAACAATAAGGGTTTTGAATAGGAAATAAAATCGTGTTAAAATTTAAAGCAAACTTAACGCTAAACTCTTAAAACTTAAAAACTAATTCCAAACGAAGTTTAAATTAAAAAACAAGACTAATTAATAATATATTAAATACTTTTAATTTTTAAATATCTTATTTTTATGTATCTCTAATTTTTAAAGGTACTTAAAAATGTAAAAGTTTTTAACATTAAAATTTTCTTTATTCCTCTGAGAATCTATAATAACGCGATCCGAAATTGTATAAAATGTTTAAAAAAAAAATAGAGTAACCAATTGATTTAAAATAAACTTAAAATAGAAAACTAGTACAGTATACGTTAATGAAATTATTTTGCAAACAATTTCAATAAAAGCTAATACAGTTGCATAATTAAAAGTTACCTTAATTTGGTTACGCGGCAAATAAAAATATGAAATGAAGTCGTACTTTGTAAATATTTATTATGGAAAAAACATATTTGAATTAATAATACTTTTTATTATTAGTAAGAGAATAAGTACAAAATTATCAGATTATTTCAATTTGCGAACTTTAATAATTTCAACCGTACCTAAGATGTTCATCAACCGATTTGAACGTTTTATTTAATAAAGCATAATTTGATGAAATTAATATTTACGTTAACTATTAACGATTAAAAAATTTAAACGATCACGAATTTTCAAAGATTAAATTTTTAAATTTGTTTATTAATAAACAGAAGATGCATTTTGTACAAGTACAACAAAACTAATTAAAACATAACTAACTGTTTTTTAGAATATAAATGTTTATCAAACGATATTAAAATGGCGGACGGAGGGGAAAATGAAGTGAAACAAGGCCATCATTCTATCCCCATGAACATTTTTTATTTTATGAATTAGTCTTAAGTTTTATTAGTCTCTTAAGTTTGGTGAACACCTTTCGGAACTCTCTGTATAAAATTGTACGCCTGCGTAGCATTTTTTCATACGCTACCTTCTTATACGGGTTCGAAGCCCGGTACTGACCGGGTTTCGAACCCAGGACCTCCACACGAGGTACCTCTTCTACCTACTCCGCCACGGAGATCGCAGTTATATATTGATTTTATAAATAAATAAAACATTATTTATAATATTATTTATTTATATCCGAAAGCAGAAGATAGCTTCTTCAATCAAAAATCTTACTGATGTTTTAAAATGATTTTTAAAAAATTTCAGATGTTTTAAACAAATAATCTCTTAACAAATTTCATTTATTAGAGAACATAACAAGGCGCAAGCGTGAGGGTATGAACATTTTTTAAATAAATCCTCTTCTTTTCCTTAATTTGAAATAAAATTCCAAAACAATAATAGTTTCTAACAACTATAGTAACAAAAATACACGTTTAAATAGATAACATATCTAAGACTCTTGAAAGAGAAAAATGACATCTTAGCAGGAGAAGTTTAAAACTAAAAAATCCCACGTTTCACATCCCCACAGAGCGTTCAAGGAATCTGGTGCGAGTATTTTTAACGACAGATTTCTCTTGTAAGGACTGACTGATGCCTGCCAGCTGACTGATGCCGCCATTTTGGTAACTACGGTTCGGTTTTAATAAGCTGATTAGCCTTAACCCTCCTAATTTGGGGTTTACCCCTCTATCTTTACTAAAAATTCTTCTTTTTCGTTTTGACTCCTCCTAACATATTTATTTTCTCTAACAAAAACTAATCCCGGGTGTTATTTTTTTAACTCGACTTTTAAATGTAGACTCATTAAAAAGCGATACAAATCTTCTAACAAAAAAAAAGGAAGAAACACGTATCAACGCTCTGTAATTCTATAATATACATGACTTTTTAACACGAACCGATCCAAAACAAGCTGCGATATCCATCCTTACAACTGATGCTTATAAAAATATATTTATACTGAACCGTAAGTTAAGTAACGTATTCTATTTACTGTATATTAACAGAATAATAAAAAATATTTCTTAAAATCAACACTAAAGAATTTTAATCTGACGTCAATCTAAAAAAAAAAAATAAAAATAATAAGTATATATGATTTTATTTTCAAAATAGTATCTAACCCGGTTTGCTTGATAATTAATAAAAAGATTACGATCATCATTTGAAAAATGATGAAATAAATAACGCATAAAAATGATAATTACGGTATAGAGCTAATAGTAGAGAAAAGAAAAGAAAAAAAATTAATAACAGGCAGCTGTTATAATTAGTTATAATTGTCGTTACGTACAAAAAAAACGTACGATGAAAGATTGATTTGTTAATCAAATTAACAAGTTTGTAACGCGTACAATACTACCACACAACCGTAAAGAAATACTATTCCATTACTATTCGTTGAAGCAAATCATTGAAAATACATTATTATTACATTTATTTATTTTTTGAATAATTTGATATATTTATCTGCATGTTAAATTATTTATGTATTCTTAACGGATTAATTGTTTTAGCAACAACTTAAAACATTATGCGCGTTAAGTAAAAAGGGATCAGCCAGGGTTGGTCTAGTGGTGAACGCGTCTTCCCAAATCAGCTGATTTGGAAATCGAGAGTTACAGCGTTCAAGTCCTAGTAAAGCCAACTATTTTTACACGGATTTGAATACTAGATCGTGGATACCGGTGTTCTTTGATGGGTTGGGTTTCAATTAACCACACATCTCAGGAACGGTCGAACTGAGACTGTACAAGACTTTACACTTCATTTACACTCATACATATCATCCTCATTCATCCTCTGAAGAATTATCTAAACGGTAGTTACAGAAGGCTAAACAGGAAAATGAATGAATGAAGCCTAATTTTAATTAAAGAATATCATTATTATATCCCTGAATTACATTAAAATTCATTTATTATATCAATGAAAATAGTTATTTAAAAGGAACTGAAAATTCTACGATAACAGTTCAAAAAATTATCCACTAGATGGATAGTAATTTTCTAACCTTAAATATGGATAAAACCGCTTCGTTGCGCTTCTAAGATAGTCGTAATACTGCTGATCGCGTGGTTAAAAATGATATCAATAATAAATTTATGTTGCCCAAAAAGTGAAATTTTGGATGTTTTATTAAGCGACAAGTTCTTTTGAAATGAGGAATTTGATTGCGTTTGTAACAAAATCAAAAATCGTATTGTTTTGCATTGAAGCGCCTTAATGAAAAGTTAAGCTTGTAATTATTATTAAATATGTATTGCGCCTAGATATATTCCCTTATAAAATATAATCTAATTTTCTCATTTTCTTAAAACTTCCTTAAAAAAAATCGAGAAAGAGAGATTAGGATATAAAGAAATAGGCTGTCATATCATTATCTTGCGCCGATAAGTATGCATCGTGTAGATCATTCGTTATCAGTAAGGGCGATAAGCCCACTTGTAGGCTTCAGGGTGGACGGTAGAAGGCCCACAGAAAATTGGGAGCGTTCAGACGGTCAAGGAAGCCGATGGCTGATTAAAAAAAAGGCAAAAATTAAGTTTTCCTGATATTTAAACAAAAATGAAATATTTACTACACTACAGTCTGATATTAATAAACTTGTTAAAACACATCAGATTCATCGTTCACATTAAACTAAGTGTAATTTTTCAATCGAAAACTTTCTTTTAATTACTGCATTTTTATATTGAATATGGTACCACTATTGTTTTTATACTATAACTGCACAAATTCAATTGTAATTTTAATAAAAATACTTCCAAACATGATTAAATATGCGTTTTAATTGCTCTCATTTAAAATCTAAGTTTAAACTCAGAAATAAGATGTGCCACGTTTAAAAACAATAATTTAAATTGTTGTTTTTAAGAGCGCTTCTTAAAAACAGCAATTGCAGTTATTGTTTTTAATAGATAACAAGTTTAAAAAGTTTGGGAGGCGCTAAAAATTTTTGATTCTCAATGAAGACGCTGAGCGAAAAATTTTGAGAATCAGTGGTGTAGATCGATATTTAGAAAATTAAATATGTTAACTTCCTTATCATTATATTTATGAAGATGCAGTCTTTGTTAAACGTATACTGGCCGTTTATTCTTAAAAAAAATAACACCTCTAATAAAACTACAAAACGGACTGTTTTTGTGTAACTCGACACAACAATTTGGCCTTACAAGAAAGAGCCTTATTATGCTTGCGTTGCCGTTTTTAATAAATTGCCGATAGAAAACATCCACCAAAATATCTAAAATACAATTTAGAAGATTCTCTTTTACGTTAATAATATTAATCCTATCGATATATTTTTGAATAAACCTAATTAATAATAAAACAAAAAACACGATTTATCTGCATCCGGTTCAACGTGAAGATTAAAATGATTTATAAACTCAAAGTAATTTTCAATAGCGGTTTCTAATAGCGAGTTATTTTGTTGCAACTTTTTCTATTTATGTATTTACCTTTTTTTTCTCGATGAAATAATTCAATACAGAAGCTTGAACAATGCAGGTTGGAATATGGAAATTGAAAATATCGTATGAAAAATTCCATTCCTAACTGAGATTCAAACCCAGAACCTCTGGATAAAAAACAGCAGGACTACCGATCAGCCACGGTGATCGGGGAAATGTATTAAAAAATAATTACTTTTATTTTATATTTATATATATATATATATATATATATCCTTTGATAAATCTCAAAAATGAATGTTGTTAGTACAGGAGTGCAAAACTATTTTTTTTAATAATGCGTGATTCAGTCAAATGCTTCTTTGCAAGTGTAGAAAAATCGAGTCGAGATTATTTACGTCACACAACTTTAAATTCTTTTTTCAATTTTCTCTAGATTTTACAATTTCTTTGGCGTTCAGAAATATATATATATGGAATTTTATACAAAACCTATAATTTATTTTAGCAATACATTTAAAATATAAAAAAATTAATGTATGGAAGGGGGAGGGGTGTTTGCCCACGCGCCCAAACGGATCCGAGCGCTTAATATCCATTGCTAAGAAAAAATCTATTAAGGCAAGCAATAACCAAAACTATTTACCACAAACGATTAGTTACATCTACCATGAATACGATTCGGGTTTCAGAGAGACAATATTGATTTAATTACAACCAAATATGTACTATACAAAATGAATATGTTTTACCATTATGGCTTAAAGGATTAAAAAAAAATACATATAACGTAAGATTATAGATAGAGAATTATAAATTAAGCCCACACTATAAAACAGAAAATTATGCGTACATGCTAGTTATTTTTTAAACGCATTGAAATTACATTCAACGACAACTGAATAAAAAAAAGTTTCCCCTCGTAATTATTTAGGAATCTTTGGGGTTTTTTTCTTGCTTGAAATATTTTTTCCAATGCAAATTTTATGTGATTTGAATCAAGCGTAGGAAGAGTAATAAATAAATTAAAAAAATAATAATAATAATAAACAAGTATTTAACGTAACATACAATCATGTAAATAGTATGCTGGACTCTATATTTAATTTTTAAAGGCAAGCAAAATTTGTTTATACAACACACATGAAATCCTTAATTATTAAAAAAAAAAAAAAAAAAACTGTTTAAAATTTAAAAGGCTTGATATTTTTCTAGAAAGTTGTAAAAAAATATTAAACATGAAACAATTTTTGTCATAATAACAAATATAGCTTAAATTAAAAAAACGAATAAGTATAAAACAACAATTTAATCGACTTAAATAATAATTATTTTTAGACCCAATAAAACTTTTCAAATACGGTTCCTTAAAGGCCCAATGCATGTAAAATAAAAATTAGAATAAGAGAAAATAGAAGCAATTTTAGTTAATAACAACTGATTTAATGAAGGACTAAGCAACTACAGAAAAAACATTTCTTATCTATCTATCAAGCATACTTATCGATAATAGCATTCTATGATTATGCAACATCCTGGTTTGAATACGATTAAAGTGTACTGTTATTTTTTATTGAATTCCCATGTTATCGGCGTTACATTACCGTTGGCATCCAGTTAAGTTAACACTACTGTGTGTTTTTTTTTATTTATTAATGTTTGATATTTGACAAGTTACAGTTAAACTGTAACCGAGTTTAGATCCTATTACGAGATAAAATATTTAAATCAACGGATTTACTACGTTAAATCCTACCCTAATAAACGGTACTTGTATGTGTGTGCGTCCCCCTTAGCTTAGCACCGAAATATACCGATCACCAGCGGAGAATTCCCCGATTCGTTAGTACATGTATCGTGGTGGACAGCTGTATACTTGTTATTATAAATCGAAATTTTGGGAAAATTTACTACTTTTTAACCGGATCCGAATTTTCGGATGAAAATCGTATATATTTCGAAAACGGTCGGCCCTAACGCTCTAAAACATTTTTTCGACCCCACTCCAACACAACCCTATCCGCTCCCAGTGATAGTGAAACCCGTCGGATGATAATATTTTTAAGTTCCCCGGGGCGCCGTTCGGAAATTGGGGAGGGGGTGCGATGGGGTGCACCGCAATATCTCGGCAACCGTTCCTCCGATTTTCACGATACAAACGGCGATGTATCATCAGGTCGATCGCTAATTGTTTAACGCATCGGGGACCCTCTTGATCGACCGGATCTTGGTTATCCGGAAGTTAAATCGTTTAGCCATATACTTTGATTGCACTCACCCACCGTAAAACGTACCGATCCGATATTTCGCTAAATACGCTAAAGCCTGTGTGCTAGCGAAGCTGTAAAGTATAAACTTACGAAGACTAAAAAGTAGAAAATATGTAAAAAAAATTTAAAAAGACCACTCTTAAATTAAACGCAATAAAATGTAAAAAAAAAAAAATAGGATGGTATTACAGAATGGATTTAACAAGCTTTGATGGTGATATGTAAGATTAAGCGAAAGTCATAACTTCAAATTAAAATTTTGATGTTTGATTTGAAGAGTGGGGTACCGGGCGGCACCCTAATCTTCAAATCACCCCATTATTTAGATCATTCATCACGCATATGAAAAAATTGGCAAAAACATCAAATTTTTAATTTGAAGGTATAACTTTCACATAATCTTACATATCAAAGTTTGTCAAATCCATTCTGAAATACCAACCTAATTTTTTTTTTTTACATTTTATTACGTTTAATTTAAGAGTGGTGTTTTAACAACAGAGTTAAGAAGCTTTAAAAAGCATTTTACGTTCCAAATTTTTTTTAACTTTTAAGTTCCTAGTTAGAAATTGATAATTGTGCAAAAGAAACGTAATGAACAGAAAATACTATTGTAGATTAAAAAAAAACACTCACATGCGCGCATGTCCAACATTTATAGATACATTCATATAGGTTGCTAATAAAGTACAAGTCCTTTTAAATAACGGTTCAACAATAAATAATAACATTTAACAAATGCTCCTAACTGAAAATGTCTATTTTTCAGGACAAGATCAGTCACTGATAATCTTAATATGATTAATAACTTCTGATTAACTAATAATAACTTAACTTCTGGTTAATATCTTAATGATTAATAACTTCTGATATAGTTTCATTTTTTTTTTTATTCTTATTGTTGACTTCGTAAACGTTTTTTACAATCAGAGGTTAACAATTATTAATAAATCAATATATTTAAATTAAAAAAAAAAAGTTAAAAAAAAAGGATATGAAGTCTCATTCGAACCGATGTGCATTCCCCTTGTAAGATCAAATTATTTCATCAATTAAAATTTCATCTGGCTATATTTGGAACCAATGAAAATAAATACCAATTATGATATATCATTAAAAAGCTCTCAATGAGGTCTTATTACTCCAGTTAAAAAAAAGTCCAAAATTAAAACAAATTTTAATTTTGGGCTTTTTTGGTCCAGTCGATTGCAATCAAAAAGGGAGGTGCACAACTAGATATTACAACAGTTCTAAATCCAAAATTTCAACTACGGCTAGTAGTTTTTGTGTTAAACGGGATATATACGTACAGAAGTTACGCTGAAACTAGTCAAAATGTATTCAGAGATGGTCAAAATGAATATTTCCGTTGAAATCTGAAAACCGAAATTTTTCGCGATCACAATACTTCGTTTACTTCGTATAAGTAAGTAAAAATATTAAATCACCGCCGATTAGATTTTCTCATGTGTCATAATCTGAAGTTTTTTACGCCAAAATGTTTATTTTCAATCGTTTTTAAAATCAAGGGTCACCACCCACAGGAGGCAAAAGCATTTGTCAATTTTTTTTTTAATGTTTCAACTTTTGACCGGTTATTTAATAATATTGTAAATAATTTTTGAAATTAGATATGAAATACATTAAATGACCGTCATTTTGGTTAAGGTATTTACTGTTCAGTTCTATTTAAAATAAAATATCCCAATCCTTTTAAAATAGATTTGAGTTACCCACATATAAGGGTTCTCTTAGGTGTTTGAGGTGTAGTTGTCTTACACAAAAAAATTCAAAATTCGTTTCAAGGCATTAGAAAAAACCACATTTTTCTAAGTCTAACTGTTGAAAATGTATTTAAAGGTACCCATACTTTAATTAATACTCTATATATATAGTTTGTGTGTGTGTGTGTGTGTGTGTGTGTGTGTGTGTATATGGGGAGGAGGGTTTCGTGGGGTGTGAGGGTATGGGTGCGTGCTTGCTTACAAGGTGTGCATGGGCTTGTGTTACAACGGTGAGTAATGAACTGATAATAGGAGGAGTAATGTACATCCATGCGCACGCGACATCTGTCGTAACATTTACATTAATAATGTAATTAATGTTAATGCAAGAAGTGTGTTTAATGTAACAGAGTATATATTCTATTACATTTTTGTTTGTTTCTCTCGGTTTTTAAAACAATATTTTACATTGAAATTAATAAAAAAATGTATATGCTAGGAATTTCAAGCTTAAGGATGAATATTTATGTAAATGTACGGTAACATCAATTTTGGAAAACAATTACACAAATTTTGTAGCTGTAAAATTATTGCAATTTTTAACTCGATTTCAAGGTAAGAATAATAATAGTATTAATTTATAAAAAAAAAGGTTGCAAAATGTTTTGTAGATTTTGGTAAAAAAAAAATCCCTTGCTTAGTTTACTTAATTTAATATCACACTAATTACTTGAATGATGAAAATTAAATTAAGAAAATCTATATGTAGAATAAAGAAGAAATATTTATCATTAAAAAAAATTTGTTTCTTAAATCAACCAATCCACGAGGTACATTACAATAAAATGAACAAAGATATAAGATATTTTAAAAATGAAATTTTATAATAAATTTATTTCATCCCGATACACATTAACTTATTAATTTATATTATTATTATTCTGTTTTTTATGTAAATTAAAAAATAAAATAAAATATACCTAGCAAGGATAAACCCGTGCTAACTGTATTTTAAATTTACTTTATATAGTCTTTGTTGTTATGATTTTAATATTACATTATTATTCTGAGATTAATTATTATTGAAATATTAAATTACAAAAGTTATTATTGTTGTTTAACAATTAAATACCTAAAATACAAGGTCTGTAAATAAAGTAATGAGACTAGTTTTTTTTGGCAGCCAGCGTGACCTATAAAGTTATTAGCAAAACATATATGAACAGCTGATTTATATTAGGTATTAATATTTTTAGTCTATTGTTGCCACGTGGGACGTAAACTAACTTTTTGTGAAACGAGTTTTTGTTGTGTGTTTGCAAAGACGAGTGATATTAATTACGAGCAACGTTGTGCAATCAAGTTTTATGTTAAACTCGGTGAAAATGCTACTGAAACTATTTCAAAATTGAAAAGGGCGTATGGAGATGACGCCCTGTCACGAACCTAAGTCTTTAGGTGGTTTAAAGCATTTTCAGATGACCGGGAATCAGTTGTGGACTATCCACGCACTGAAAGACCGTTAACGTCAATAAGTGACGACAATGTTGAGCGATTAAGAAACATGATAAGGTACGACCGCCGATTAACTGTCAGAATGATTGCAGAACAATTTGAACCGTACCACAGTCGATCAAATTTTGACAAACTAATTGGGAATAAAAAACGTTGTTCAAAATTGGTCCCGAAAAATCTCACTGTTGAACAGAAAAACAACAGGGTGGAAGTGTGCCGCGATCTTCTAGGGCGAGCTGAAACTGATCTTGATTTTCTAAAAAAGTTATTACTGATGATGAATATTGGATATTTGAGTACCACCCAGAAACAAAACGAAAGAGCAAGGAGTGGCACATTTCAAACTCACTACGTCTCAAAAAAGCAAAAATGAGCAAATCACACATCAAAACCATGTTTTGATGTTTGATAATTTGTTTCTTTGATAGTAAATGCATTGTCCATAAGGAGGTTTTCCCAACAGGACGGACTGTACATCAATATGTTTACCCAGAAATTCTGCAAAAAGAGTTGCCCACGTGAGACTAGCCATCAAAGAGAACTGATCCATGCGTCATGACAATGCACCTTGTCAAACCTGTCACTCTCAATTAATGAGTTTTTAGGAAAGAAAAAAATTCCTGTAGTTCCTCAACCACCTTATTTATCTGACTTGAGTCCCTACGTCTTTTCCTGTTCCAGACTTTAAAAAAAAATCATCTCAAGGAGACCATTTTGGAACAGTAGAAAACATTAAAAACAATATAACCGACCGTCTGAAGGATATTCCGGTTTCTGAGTTACAACACTGCTATGAAGAGTGGAAAACCGTTTGAAGCATCGCGTGGTTTCCCAAGGGAACTATTTCGAAGGTGGTAGAATCCATGTATAATTAGATTGTAAATAGAACGTTTTTGTGAACCAGTCTCATTACTTTATTCACAGAACCCTTACATAAGATTCAGATCAACATCTACACATACAAATACACGTATATTCTTCCGGATTCTTAAAGAGGAGGCTCATGAAACATAATGATTTGAAAAAAAAACTCCGACATGCAAAATTTGACATGATTAATATATACTACCCATAATACAGTACTTTACAACAATAAACTAAAAATATACAGCCGGCTAAGAAAAAGGTATTAGTAATTGAATTGGTCTTAAATGATTAACATTTTACGGAATTTTTTTCTGTTTCCTTATTACATCCTTGGAATTTATTATTATTATTTTAGGAATCGATACAGAGAAAATTCCCACGAATTATGTCATTAATCTGTATACTTATATATTTACTCAAACAAATAAAAGTCTTTATCCGTGGAAGCGTAGTGTGTGATACTAAAACGTTTATATATTAAGAAAAAGTGAAATAGATCTAATCATGTGGACTCTGGTACGCAAATAAAGACGCATTACAGTATGAGGGTTCAAACAAAATAAAAGTCGCCCGTTTCGGAGTTTCTTTCTTTACATAGTCGGACCAGATATCGACTTGTTTACCTATCGACTACGACGATATCGGTTATCTCCTCAAATATAGGCCCTAGGAACATATTAAAAACCAGATAAACAATGACAGAAGCACGTATTATGTAGACTGATATCCTCTTAACAATGATATTCAATGACAGTTTTTATATCTTGTTTCAACAGAATATTTTTGTTTGTGTAACATATAAATAAAGAAAATATACTTATTTTATCACATTATTTTTATAGAACACGTGAATATATTCATTCAACAGCATAAAATATCAATTTTGTTGGATTATGTTATCAGGTAATCTCATCATTAATAATACTTCGAAACATTTGAGAAATCTAAAATACATAACATATTGTGTTGATAGTTCGTCTGGTATATACTATTGATTTTAAAATGATCTATGTTTATCCACTAAATTAAATATTGATCCACAGTATATATTTTTAACGCTTTAGAAAATATTCAATTTATTCAATAATGTTTTTTAATGCGTTTTTATACGTACAAAAAGGGTCACCATTATAAAAATCTTTGTGTTAAAAACAGGTTCAGTCTATCTAATTCGAATAAAATTATTTTACTTTCCCGGCGAATGTAGCTAGAACAGCTGTCATTAAAGGGGGAAAATTCAATCATGCTTGGGGTTTTCAACGGCAAAAGGAGACCTGGCCGCCCAAGGACCCGGTGACTTGATACCATCAAAGCTGACACAGGTATGGCCTTGAAGTAACTGAAACAAGTAACTAAAAACAAAGGGGAAAGTATGGTAATCGTGTCAAAAATGGGTTACAGGATTTTTTTTTCAAATCTTCACGTTTACTTAGTTCATCCAAAAATAACACATGCAAATGGCCGCGCTGCTTTTGATCTCATATATCAAGATTGACCGAGCCGACTTTTTTTTTTCAAATTTGGCTAAATATATGTATATATGGGTCGCTGTGAATATTAATTTTTTTTTTAATTCGTTATATTGCGATAAAAACTATATCGATTTTTGTCGGAGCCATTTTAGAGAAAACTTAATTAAAACAAATTTGTTATATGTATAAATAATCCAAAAATATGTTTAAAAAAAGAGCAGCCACTTAAAATTGAAATATAACATCTTTCTTCAGTTTAAATTTTTTTTCAAAAGTCTTTTGACAATTTGCACTTCAGCGCTATCAAGAAAGGTTTACAATTTTTTTAAATTATAAGCTACGGATCAAGAATGTAGAAAGGTTTTTGAAAGTTTTATTTTTCTTATTTTAGACTTTATCGAACGGGTTGTTAGATTTAGAAAAAAACATTACGTAAAGGAATCTGTTAAGCTTAACTTATATATGAATATTTTTAGAAAAAATATTTCTTAAAATTTATTCCCTCATCTCTAAAAAAATATATACGAATATATTGTTTTTGTTTTTTTGACTCTTAATTCTTTTAATTTTTATTATTAGTAGGAAATTGACGTAATACTTTGCCAGTTTTTTTTCTTTTTTCAGACATTTTTTGATATTATTCTGAGTTCAGCGAATGAGATTTAAAAAATGTTTACGGCTAACTGTAATTTATTAGTAAGAAACGTTCGGAAAACATTAACGATGAAAAATATCACGCTTAATTGTGATGTAAATCGGAAACCATGGGAAGAAAGACTTCTAATACCATTCGATTAATTGTAATATTATTAAATTTTATTGTAAGGGAACAGCCGAGCAAGTTAATGATGTAAACATTAATGCGATTGACTATTGAAGTCTTCAGAAATACTCAGTAGAAGTTAATTTCTAATTTCGTATTTTATAGCTGATTTAATCGAATTTAAATACTAAATTAGTTACAATTCAAAACCCTATGGGATATGTGAAAGAAAAATCTGCCAAGATCGAAGAAAAGAAATTATGCAACCTGTACCTTTTTTTTAAATTTTAAGTTTAAAGAACTGTATCGATAAGTAAACTATTACTTTATTTCCATGGTGGTAATTACACATTTATATTTACTTTTCCGGCTATAGATCTATTACTGTTGCAGCCCCACACCTGCAAAGTGAAAGTATAGCGATCATCAAACATTTTGTAAATGTCGACGTTTCAAGACCTCACTCCCTTATTTTTTTTAAATTTAAATATATTGATTTATTTTTAATTATTAACTTCTGATTGTAAAAAAAAAATACCATAAATAATAATTCAATAATATCAACAAAAAAAAACGAAATATATCCTAAGTTATTAATGAAATAATATTTTATGTACTTTTAATTTTTTTTTAAATGTGTATATGTAATTTAATAGGCGTAAAAGGAAGTCATGAGGTGTCCGCATCAGATTTTTTTTATAGCGGTCGTACTAAATTGACCCTTAGTACGATGTAAGTACTTATAAAAGTACTAAGTTATTTAAAAATAAAAAAATTTAAGTCAATCGATTTAAGTAGGAAAATCATTCAACATTGTTCCTAGACGTTTATCGGCTGATATCTCGAAAACCCGTTTGCGAAAAAATTTTAAACTTGGATACACATATAAATCCAGCTTTGGCCTAATTTTCGATTTTTATTGGAGAAGTACACGATTACGGTAATTATTTTTTCTTAATAAACTCTAATAACATTGAACCAAATCGAACCGATTTATTTGAAATAAATAATTCCTTCAATAAATTAAAATGGTAAACCCCCCCCCCCCGGTCAAAAAAAAGGGGCTGAATAAGATACATATTTAAAATATCACGTTTATTTAACTTTAATTTTCAAGACTGAAAAAACAACTAGTATGTAGTACTATTATTAATGTAACCAATATCAAAAATTAAAACAATAAATTTAGGTTCTTGGGACTCATTTAAGAAATTTTCAATTTTTTAATAATTTCTGATTATCTGTTTTTTTTTTTTTTTTTTGCTATTATTTAAAGTATGACGTTGTGCAAAAGAAATTCAAATGAAACTCAGATTTCAGTTCTAGAAATTTTGTTTTTTTTTCTTAATTATATTTGTAAACGCATTACAATTTTGATAAGTGGTTAAAATCGGATCCTAATTTTTTTATTCAATATTTTGATCTTTTTCACAATTGTGGACCAAATTTTCTTCCAGTGATCGGTCAGCTAAATCAATAAAAAGTTTATTTTCACTATTATTAATAATAAAAATAACAATCGTTTGAAATTTTATATTAAATTAATGATATTATGAAATTCAAGGCACTAATTAATGTTAATGTTTGATTTTTGCATTCGTAAAACCCAAATAATAATAATTACTATTTTCATTTAAAATTAAATAAATTTTATTTAACATAATTTTACTGTATTATTTCCATTTTAAAATTTTGTTGAACATAAGGAACAGAACATCATTATGCGCTTTTTTTGGTGAAATATTTTATTGTCTCAATTATAATTAACTTAATCGGAATAACATTTTGTATTTAAAATAATAAATAAATAAAAATAAAACAAAAAATTGATATTTATTTATGACGATTTCCGTGACGGAAAGGTAACGTCTCGGTCTTCCTTCACAGGTAGTCCCAGGTTCGAATCTCGGCCAGGTATGACGTTTTTCATAATCTAAAAATGTACATTTCATATTTCCAGGGCTCAAGCTTTGAGATTATGCGGTGAGGTTAATCGTCCAAAAAATTAAATTACAATAAATAAATACGATAACAGTATAATGAGATTTTTCCTAAGTAAAAAACATGTCTTTATTAAAACAAGTATATTATTCTTTTTAAATAATACGACTATGGCGGGAAGGTTATCGTCGATCCTGTATTACTCTAGGTAAGGGCGTGTTCAATGAGAATTCTTATTCTAAGTCGTTTAACTTTTAAGAAAACTATTAATTGAATTAATCGTGCCTGATGTATTCACATTAACTGAAGCTTCTCTTTTGTTTAAGTTATGCTGACCCCGTAATTTTCCTATAACTCATGCTTATTATGTTAATTTTTTATAAAAAAAAAAATAAAAAAATAAAAAAACGACAACCTCCCCGTACATTCTATTTTGGTCTTTATCTCTGCAGTTTTTATTGTTGTCGGTGATTTTTTTTCTTTTTTAATTTAACAATAAACGTGAGGTTATATTTTTACTCTTTTTTATTGTAGTGTTATTATTCATTTTTATTTTTTAAATGAAACCGATAAAATTCCTGAATATACACAGCGTAAGTATGCAACGCGAGCGGGTTAGGAAAAAACTAAAAGAATTACAATAATCAAGGAGTTTGGTATTTTATTGAAAGATAAAATTTAGTTAATAAAAGTGAATTTATTAAGTTTATTGATGACGCAAATCTCCAAAATAATACGAGTTAAAAGAACGGTAAATAAGTTGTATCGTTTAATATTATTTGTAATAAAAAATATACTTTTAAAAAAATATACTCGCCTTTAAAAAATCGGCAACGAAGTTCCCGGCTTGCCCCCTAGATAAATTTCTATTTTAAATATGCTATAATTTTTAAAAATATTAATAAACTAATTATGCAATATTAAGAGTTTAATTGCGAAAAAGATCAAAATGTTCTGGAAAAATTCTGGTTCCAGTCGAACTCTTTATTTGAGAGCTACCTCATATAAAATTTTCAATAATAGCCACGACTGGAAAACCTACCCGTGTCCTCTACATTAATACTACGTAGATGCAGTTCAATCTTGAAAAGTAAAGTTTAAAAAAAAAACTGATATTTTCGGTTCAAGTACGGGTACCATTCAGCCTCCATGTTTTTTGGGGAAGAATTAAAAGTCTATTTTTTTTTTTTTCGTCTTCAGTCATTTGACTGGTTTGATGCAGCTCTCCAAGATTCCCTATCTAGTGCTAGTCGTTTCATTTCAGTATACCCTCTACATCCTACATCCCCAACAATTTGTTTTACATACTCCAAACGCGGCCTGCCTACACAATTTTTCCCTTCTACCTGTCCTTCCAATATTAAAGCGACTATTCCAGGATGCCTTAGTATGTGGCCTATAAGTCTGTCTCTTCTTTTAGCTATATTTTTCCAAATGCTACTTTCTTCACCTATTTGCCGCAATACCTCTTCATTTGTCACTTTATCCACCCATCTGATTTTTAACATTCTCCTATAGCACCACATTTCAAAAGTCTATTTATGGAGTAATTATTTACTTTTAATAAATGAACCAGATTTGGCGGAATGTTTTCTATATCAAAATCTGCAAAGTTGTATAAAGTTGTATTATATATATATATATATAGAAGGAGAGAGAAGGGGGGATATATAGAGAGTCAAATACTTGTGTCAAATTTTAACTTTAAAAAGAATGAGGTAAAAACTGTTTAGAAATAATGTTGAATATCTTCCCCCATCTCTAAGTTCAAACCGTTAAAAAGTTTAGAATTTTAAACAAATTAACCGGTATTTTCATCCTACAGTTCAATTTTCTAAAGGTATTGACCTCCCCCTTTTTTTAATTTGTCCAAAATTTAATTACATCGGTCTTAAAATCACATTCTCAAAAAAATCAATGCAAAAATCTGATAGCTCTCAATCAGTAATATTCGACATCCTGATCGTCCGACTTCCGGTATACCTAGAAAGTAAATAATTTTATGAAAACCTGTATCGGAAACTTAAGTACGATCAATATCTCTTAAGAGAACGGAAAGAGCTGAAATAATGAAATTGTTATTTATTTTATTATCTTTTCGTATACGACATTTGAAAATCTTTATCATCCCTGAAGATTTAATTATTAAACAATTATTATTTTTATTAACGAAAATCTAAAGGCACGAAACGAAATAAACCTAAATTTAAACATGATTTTTTCCTTAACTTACAGAGTTTATGTTTATAAGATCGTAATAAATTAACACCCCAAATGAAATAATATAAAGTTTTATCCATCGTAAAAAAATAACCGGCGTAAATTTGCAATAAACATATATCTGAACCCATAACACACATTGAATAAAGATCATATCAGCATACAACCCTTCGAAGTAAAAATGAGATTGATTTACAAACTACCCTAACGTTCTCTGACCCTCGGCATCAAACGATGTAATGTCTAATCACATATAAAATTGGCCGCCATCAAAATGTTATATTTCTACAACTTCTTCGGTTTCATCGTACGTAAGAAATTTTGAAATTAATATTTAACTTTATTAGTTTGTACTTTATTTTTTATGAATTTGTAATAATAAACAGTTGAAATATAAAACAAATAAATTAATAAATACTGATTTTTAGAAACCACATTAATTTTTACATCCTTGTACGAGGTAAAGGAAGAACTGTGATCGCGAAAAATTTCGGTTTTCAGATTTCAACGGAAATATCCATTATGATCATCCCTTAATCCATTTTTATTAGTTTCGGCGTGACTTCTGTACGTACGTATGTATCTCGCATAATTAAAAAACGATTAGCCGTAGGTAGTTGAAATTTTGGATTTAGGACTGTTGTAACATATAGTTGTTTGTGCACCTCCCCTTTTGATTGCAATCGACTGAATAAAAAATATTCAAAAAAGCCCAAAATCCCAAAAGATTTGGATTTTGAAATTTTTCTTAACTGCAGTAATAAGCCCTCATCGAGAGCTTTTCAATAGTATATCATAAGTGGTACTTATTTTCAATGGCTTCAGAATTATAGCCAAATAAAATTTTAATTAATGAAATATTTGAATGTTAAAAGAAGACACATCGATTCGATCGGACTTCATCTCCTTTTTTAAACTTTTTAATTTAAATATATTGATTTATTAATAATTAACTTCTCAATGTAAAAAGAGATTTTGGCGATGAATAATAAATAAAACAATAAAAAAAAAAAATTGAAAAAGTATCAGAAATTTTAATGAAATAAAATTTCATGTACAATTCTTTTTAAAAAAATGTGTAAATTTAATTAAGTAACCGTACAAGCAAGTCATGTGTTGTCCACATCAGATTTTTCCTTTAAATTATTTAAAATGCAATAATAATTGAAAGATAATATACTGTTCAGATGACATAGCTTTTCTGTTTCAAAATCTTTTAATAGCATGCTATTAAAAAAAAAAAACCAAACTCTTTTCCAAAAGAAATCGGTAACATACATAAAAAAAATGAATAAAATAAAGCAAAGGGTGAAGAAATCTCACTAATACTTTTCAAGTATGTCTTAAAAAAGTTATCCACTAATAAAAAAACAAATGCGAGAAGAGCAAAACGATACTCATTAAAATTAGCAGAAAGGAAGATTCCGAATGATTATCGGCTGACCTCCCGTTCGCAAACGATTTGGTTATTTTGTCGGACGATCCCAAAATTAGCAACAGAATATATAAAGCATTTATAAAATCCTGGCCAAGGATTGCATGACTTTCCCAGTTATTAATAATAAAAATTAAAAGAGTTAAAGCAAAAAAAAAAAAAAGAACAATACATATATTATGTTAGAGGCGCGGAATAAATTTTAGGAAACATTTTTTTTTTAAATATTCATTTACATGTTATGCTTAGCAGATGACAATTATCAAGAATGCTTCAAACCTTTTTAAAAGTCAGGTATAGAAAAATAGAAAAGTTTACGATTTAAATCCGTTAGAGGTAATTTAGAACGGAACGGTTACGAAAAAATAAATAAAAGAAATCGTGCAAACAAAGAAAGATTCTCCTATCGATTAAAAAAAAATATATAATATAACATAAAATTTAACTCTATAAATGCAAAATTAAGGCTTTTGAATACGGTGATACATCCAGACGTGTTGTACGCAGCAGAATATTTTGTACCGATCAACAAGGGTCTTTTAAAAGAAATCTAAAAAAAGAAAGAGTTTTAAGGAAGATGTTTGGTTTTTTAAGGATGGTACATTAAATATAAATAAATTTCAACAAATTAACCGTGTCGTAAATTAAAAAAAAAATATGGATAATAGGAAATTGGCTCTCTTTAGCCACATTTTAAGAATCGATGATATTAGAATTCCCAAGAATAATCCTAGTTTATCTACAAAGAAAGCTTAAAAAATCGGCAATTAAAAACAACATTAATTTCGGAAAGGATATTTGTTACGAGATGGAGCTTTAAAACGAAACTAAAAAACGAGTAATAAGAAGAATTAAGCAAAAAGTGAGATTTATAAAGGACTGATAAGACAGAAACAAGGACGCTAAAAAAAAAAAACTGCTAAACATGGTCCATTAATTTGGTTGAAATGAAAAAAAATGTAATATGTAGCCGGGTGGCCCCAAACGTTACGAAGCGGTTTGAACCGGTAATAACTTTTTGATTAATTTCTTTTCCTTTTGTTTCAGAAAGTGTTGTCAATAGTAAAAAAATACACCGTGTAAAAATTTTCAAGCCTAAAACCCTTCCAAGTGCTTCAGAAAGGGTGTTTATGAAAAGACCTTAGACAATTCCAGAACCTCAGGAAAACATTCGTGTAGAAATTATGGAACAGCAGCCACAGATACTAACAGTAGAAAGTGCCGTAGAAAGAGCTCGTCTGTGCGAAATGGAAAATTGAAGACATTTAAAAGATGTAATTTTCCGTTCATGCTGTTAAATAATTTCCATGATGTGCCTTTATTATAATCATAAATATAGAAATTTAAGCAAAAAAAAAAAACATTAACCGTTCCAGTCCCATCGTGACTTATGGACCACTCATTCAGTATAAGGGTCTTCTTTTTTTCCTGTTTAGCCTCCGGTAACTACCGTTTAGATAATTCTTCAGAGGATGAATGAGGATGATATGTATGAGTGTAAATGAAGTTTAGTCTTGTACATTCTCAGTTCGACCGTTCCTGAGATGTGTGGTTAATTGAAACCCAACCGCCAAAGAACACCGGTATTCACGATCTAGTATTCAAATCAGTGTAAAAATATCTGGCTTTACTAGGACTTGAACGCTGTAACTCTCGACTTCCAAATCAGCTGATTTGGGAAGACGCGTTAACCACTAGATCAACCCGGTGTCAGTATAAGGGACGAAATTAATCTTCACCCCTTCCTTAAAAAAAAAACCCAAGATTTTACTTCCTAAATACAATTTTTTTCATAGTATTTAATGATAAAAAAACAAAGTCTATTACTATTATTAATATGGTTACTATTTTACGTGAAATTAATATAAAAAACCGATTTTAATACGAATAAAATAAGAGTATGAAATCCGCTGAGTGTACAGGTGTGAAATAAGCATTATTTTGCACCTGGATCTGGAACCAGATGAGAAAAATCCTGAGGGAATAAACAGATTTTAAAATTTCTGTACGCTTGTTTCGTTTTGATTATTATATATAGTTATTATTATAACTATATATAGTTATTATTATTATATATAGTTATAAGTCTGTGTATTAATAAAATATAAAAGAAATTATATCGTGAAGTTAGAATTAAATTTTTTTATTATTATTTTATGTAAACTTACAATTTGAAAAAAAGAAAATCCCTTGCATAAGCAATAGTTCGATTAAATAATATTTATTTAAATTAAAAATTCCAGAAAAATTCTTCTTCGCATCAAAAAATAGGATCACAAAAATTCGGTTTTCAAAAATTTGTTAAGTTAAAAACCAATCCCAGAAGAATAACAATTGAATAAGTAATATAACTTATACGTTGTGTTAATGTAATAGTCAAAATACAGTGCATTCGTAAAAGTCGCACAACACAATACGGACTCCGATCCCACACTTGAAAGTTTGATGTTTCAGGGTTTAGGCGAAGGTAAATATTTGCTGAAACTGTTCTAGGCAAAATCAAAACGTATACGTTTGCGTATTACACTTGTCCTAAGTAAGAACAATCTAAATAAGACTCGTTCGGTCTAATTCAGAATGTTTTCATGTCTAATTATTACCTAAGCCCGGCTCCATGGCGCGAGTGGTAACGTCTCGGCCTTCCATCCGGAGATCCCGGGTTCGAATCCCTGTCAGGCTCGGCATTTTCACAAGCTACAAAAATGTCATATTTATCTCATCCTGTAAAGCAATACCTAACGGTGGTCCGGAGGTTAAAAAAAATGTAGTATCAAATGAAGCGATTAGTTTGTTTTTACCGTCTAGATTTCATGAAATAGGAAGTAGCTTATCGAAAATCACATACCGGCCGTCCGTCAATATTTCGATGACAGTTCGAAATCTCATTTATCAGTCGCGTTTACGTTCTCCAGGTAAGTAATGTTACCTTATCCACCGGGTTGGTCTAGTGGTGAACACGTCTTCCCAAATCAGCTGACTTGGAAGTCAATAGTTCCAGAGTTCAAGTCCTAGTAAAGGCAGTTACTTTTATACGGATTTGAATACTAGATCGTGGATGCCGGTGTTCTTTGGTGGTCGGCTTTCAATTAACCATACACATCTCAGGAATAGTCGAACTGAGACTGTACAAAACTACACTTCATTTACACACATACATATCATTCTCATTCATTACCTGAACGGTAATTCCCGGAGGCTAAAACAGGAAAAAAAGGTAATTAATGTCAGGAAACATTCTCGGCATTCCGGACTTTTGATCGTGATTGTTCTAAAAATTTGTCAAACGTTTTACGTTACGCTGCTCGAATCCAATTTTAGTACGACTAGATGAACTCGATTTTAATAAAGGATTTTAGTACTGCATGTAGTCCAAACGTTTTATTCGAGGATGTACATTTTTTTAACAACGGTTTTTATTGATATGATGCGTGCTTTCATCTTTCTGGTTATATTAACAGAAAAAAATAGAGTATGGAATTTGAAAATTCTCTGATTTATCATTAAAGGCCACATAATTCTCAAAATGTTCATGTATGGTGCTGCCCGATTTTGCAAAGATGAGTGTCGGACTCATTTTTTTTTCACAGAAACATTAACCGCATAACGTTATTCAGAAATCATCAGATAATTTCCGTAGCTGTGCTTGAAACTGAAGAACGAATCTACCAGTTACAGCAAAATGATGCTAAGTGCCGATGTAAGTTGGAGTTAACTGCACTACAACACAGTGCAGTTTGACTGTGAAGTAATCAAGTTTTTCGATGACCTTTTAATTTCTCGCTGATTAATTTCCTCAGATATCTAATAACCAGATTTTTATTTTATGAGATTATTTTAGAGATACTGTTTTCAAGAATAAGTCGCCCGCTTTCGATAAATCGAAAGAGAATATCGTAGACAACATCTGTAAGGAAAGATGCGCTGAACGTGTAGAAACGATTTGATGCCTGCATAAATCCTGAAGGTGGAGGAGAATTTTAATATTTACTGTTAACACATAAATGAAAAAAAAAAAAACAACAAAAAACTACACTACAGTTTAAACTACATTTATAATAATAAATGTAGTCTGCTTATAGTTTCCTGAATGACATTAAATAGTATAATTTGTTTTACACATGATTTGCATGACTTCATGATCATTACCCGAGTCATAAAGTAGTAGTTTTATAATCAACTGATTGGTAAATTAACATTTGAGGAGGCCCAAGTTTCAAGTTGTATCCAATCAGATTAAGATAGTAAAAGGTAAATGATACTAATATTTGAATATAATTTAATAATCAACCTTGAATAAGTTAAAAATAGCCTTATAATATTTTGGACGCTTTATAATAAGAAATTCATCGTGTACATATGAAATATTTTTAAAAAAATACAAATAACTTTACATCAAAATTTATAAAAAAAAATAATTATTTTTGTTAACGGATACGTTAATAGATTGAAAACAGTTTATGCGCTTATATTGATTGTGTAATCTACAAGCTGATGACAATATTATCACGTCAAAGAATAACATATTCAGGCGGTGTTATTAATGTAAACAATGTTTCACAGATAGATTTACAGACGTTGTTTAAATGCAGCAAACAGTTACTGAAGAGACGTGTATTCATTGCGTGTTGTTTGCACTATAAAAAGAGATCGTTATTTTTATTTACTTTTTCTTTATAAATGTCACTGATAATATCACAGCTTACTTACTTTCTTTTTACGGGGTGAATTGATTGTATCATCAAACAGGGTGGAAAGTAAATATAGCCACTCTCTTCTCTGAAATTCTTGTAGAAAATCTATATAATACGCATATATACATTTTTTAATTATTATTAATGAGCGGTAAAATAGTGCAGTCAAAGAATTTCTATTAATAATAAAACGAAAAATGTATTTTTTTAAAAATAAACAAAGGAATACTCCCAGAGAATGCTACATTTTTGAACGAATTAATTTTTTTTTTAATAAAGTTAAGAATAAAATCGCTCAAATTCTACGTTTTAATCGTTTTGGAAAACTGTGAAGAAGAGGGAGGGAAAATATATATACGGAATTTAACACATATTTTGGACTATATTAAGAGGAGTTTCGATTAAACCCCGTATTCATTTTAAATATTGTTTGGCCAATAGCTAATGTGTTATAGGCAACAATTAGGATTCACTGAGAATAAAGATTCTCACATCCTAACTGGACATCTACCAAAACAAATTACTTCCAGGCACATGCCAGAGATCGAGAGCCATGATTTCAAATTACGGCAGGTTAGATGGAACTGATCTTCTGATCAACTTTTAGGGACAAGTTGGCTAGGTTGGCTCAGGTTTATACCCGGAATGTGGGAGTTGATGATGCTGCGTACTATGTATCATCAAATTTCAAGTCCGAAACTGAACGTACTAAAATAGTTAGCAAACTTGGGAGAATTAATTCTCTCTTGAATTTGCGAATAAACTGGAATATCTAAAGAGAACATAATCGAAAACGAAGGAAAACCGATCGTTATTGGAAATGGGATGACTTCTTCAAGGTTCTCTCCTGACAGTCCTACCTATAACTTTTAGGGCGAACGTCTTATTTTTACCTACAACTGGATTACCATATAACTGACCAATGATTTTATATTGATCAGTTAATTTGAGATATATATATTGAAAAAACGGTTTCTTCCAGATACAAGTACGCCGATTAAAAAACAGTATTAAGGTATCAGTGATTATTTAAGGAAAACCGTTCTCCCTTAAAATTATATGGTATCCGATCGAATCGATTATAATTATTTTGCGACTCATTTTTTTACAAATATTAACTTATTCAAGCATAATTGCAGTTGTATTATGTGGAGAACTCATCCCTCATTATCTTTGACGCCGCAGTCCGCCAATCGAATGGTTACCGAGGTAAGGCATGTCGCTCTAATAAGTACCAACCATCTCATGTAAGGGTTAAATAAGGGCGGTTAAATATCAAGGCACTCTATTTTGGGATAACAGATTTCCCCTAAAGGCGGAAGATCCACATAGACGGTCAACGGGATTAGAATGTAAAAGGCAACAGGAAACCGCTGTATTAAAGATCCACATAGATATTCTCAGGAAATCTCATTGTATGGCTGTTTTTGATGTACACCGTAATCCGAAATTTCTGTTTAACCGTTCAGATTAGTGCTGGGGAGGGGTTATTATACGAACCATGCTGTGACTGTCGAACTCTGACGACAGATTTGAAACTCGATTTCGAGCAGTTGTTGATAACGATGAAGATGGTTAGAATAGCCAACGGTCGATGCAGTCAAGGCATAACAAGGATTTGTAAAACAAACCGGTAAAATTTTGATTTTCTAAAAACGAAGAATATTGATTTGCATATAGTCTTTATAATTATAAAAATTATAAGTCAAGGTATTTGAATCTTATTTCTCGCACAATGATTGAATGAGGAAATGTTGAAAATTACGCAAGTCAACAAAATACGAAATATATAAATTTTAGAATCAGAGAAGTTTATAAAATGCTTTTCTTCCCAATACAAAAGAAATCCCCGAGAAGTATTAATTTTTCAGCGATTTGCCTCAGGAAAATGTTCAGCTTTCAATAGAACCGTATGGCGTTTAACCAGCTCTATTTATGAAAATTTAGGATCTTACTGAAATTACCGGTTCAAATGTTAATAATTTAGATATAAGGATTTGGGGGAGATTGTAATGGGTGTTTCATCTTTACAGCACAAACATTTACCTTCCCTTTTTTTTGGCACATAAGCATGAAATTTGTGTGTGTGATATGGAAATGGAATTTTTGTAGCGTATGAAATATGCTGTGAATCTGGAACCTCCAGATGAAAGACCGAGACGCTACCACTCCGCCAAAATTAATTAATGTTTAATTATGCTAACAGGTAACTGGTAATTTATAGACTGACTAAATATTTTTGGTATACTGAAGCGATTAAAATACTCTATTATGCCTACGCGAGAAGTCGCCTTGAGTACAATGTAAAGATATAAACTCCATTCACCGACAATCGGATGCACCAGTTTAAAGAGTTAAACAAAATAGGTTATAAAGGTATTTGATTTCTACGGCTAATAATGAATTGCGTCCCAATAATTTTTCTATATCTCAGTTATGAGCAATATTAAATATCCGGCCTCTTAATTTTAGACGCGAATTATTGCAATTATTAATGCCACTAAGGTTATTAATATTTTAATCGACTCTCAGTCGATCAGATGTTTTTCGTTGTTCATTCCTAGATCTTTTACCTTGCAGCGTGTCAATTACCCATTAAAAACTGCTCTTGAACTTTCAATATTGTGTGAGCTTAATTAACAGATATATATCTGTTTAATGACAGTTTCTATAGGTACAGGCATGGGTGATCAGAAGCAATGATGTCTGTTTTTTTTTTCTTTAAGAGGACCACCTGACATTTTTATCGTTTTTTTTTAATTTTCATTTATTTCGTAAATCATTTTTGTTTTTTGTTTTTTTATCTAATTTTTTTACATATTATTTGTCTATAAGTACTTAAAAAAAAATTACGTATTTTTGGCATATTTGGGGTGAATGTGTTAAACAAAGACGGTACACCGATTTACAAAACTAAAGGCAAAATCGATAGGTGGATGGAATATATTGAAGTGTTATACGGAGGAAATGAATTATAAAATGCTGTTATAGAGGATGAAGAGGAAGTCGAAGAGGATGAAAGGGGATAAACAATACCGAGATTTGAATTTAAGAGCATTAAAAGATTTGAATGGTAGGACGGCTTCTGGAATAGACGGAATACCTGTAGAATTACTGCGCAGTGCAAGTGAGGATGCGATTGATAGATTATGCAAACTGGTGTGTAATATTTACGAAAAATGGATAGTTCCATCAGACTTCAAAAAGAGTGTTATAGTCTTGATACCAAAGAAAGCAGGAAACTTAACTAGCCGTGCATCAAAAATTTTAACTAGAATTCTGAAAAGAAGAATTGAGAGGAGAATGGAAGAAGTGTTAGGAGAAGACCGATTTTTTTTTATACCGCACAAAAACAAACAAGAACAAAACGAAAGTAATAAAATGTAGTAGAAATAATGAAGTTGGACCACAGAATGTGAAAATAGGAAGAGAAAATATTATGGAGGTAGAAGAATTTTGTTATTTGAGAAGTAGAATTAATAAAGATGGACGAAGCAGGAGCGATATCAAATGCCGAATAGCACAAGCGAAACTAGCTTTCAGTCAGAAATATAATTTGTTTACATCAAAAATTTATTTAAACGTCAGGAAAAGATTTTTGAAAGTATATGTTTGGAGCGTCGCTTTATATGGAAGTGAAACTTCGACGATCGGAGTACCTGAGAAAAAAAGATTAGAAGCTTTTGAAATGCGGTGCTATAGGAGAATGTTAAAAATCAGACGGGTGGATAAAGCGACAAATGAAGAGGTATTGCGGCAAATAGATGAAGAAAGAAGCATTTGGAAAAATATAGTTAAAAGAAGAGACAGACTTATAGGCCACATACTAAGGCATCCTGGAATAGTTGTTTTAATATTGGAAGGACAGGTAGAAGGGAAAAATTGTGTAGGCAGGCCACGTTTGGAATATGTAAAACAAATTGTTAGGGATGTAGGATGTAGAGGGTATACTGAAATGAAACGACTAGCACTAGATAGGGAATCTTGGAGAGCTGCATCAAACCAGTCAAATGACTGAAGACAAAAAAAAATCATTTGGGTTGATGTCTGTTACCTTAATCTGTAATTGAAAATTAATAAATATTATGTTAAAAAAATGAAATCTAAGCGTTTTATAATGAATTGAAAAAGAGAGAAATTTGTTACAGAATCACTTAAACAAAATGAAAAAAATGTACAAGTTGGTAGGTTATCTATAAAGGGATCCATTGTTAGTGAATTTAATCTTAGAAAAAAATGTGGGAAGGTAGAAAAAAAAATCAGAAAATTGATGATGTATAAATAGTATTGAAAGCGTAAGACATAGTTACAATACAGCAAGGAATGGAAAAGTACACTGAACCAGTAAAAATAGAAAATTGTTAAAAAATGTGAAAAAAGTAGTTGAAAAATTGTACAAAAAAAAGGCGAAAAAGAGCTGCAGAATTTTGACTACTGAGGACTTCACTCTTCACAGACTACTACTTAGGAGACAATTTACATAAAATAATTGAAGTATGCGAGCAAAGAATTGTGTAATTATTCATCTCTTTCAGAAAAATTTTGAAATAAGGGACCGTATCACCCTCCCTCCTCGCAACCAAAGTTTAATGATATTAATGACTCGGTTTTAAAAGTCAAAATACAATATTACATAATTATCGGTTAATCCAGTCTGAAGAGATCAAATAAAACGATAACTTGGTTAAAAAAAATTATTCTCATCCCTGAATGAAACTGCCCAAACGTAAAACCTAACCGACATACTAATGCGATGGAATCATCTAATTAACACAAGAATACGACTTTCAATCTACGAAAACGACAAAAAAGAAGACTGTTTTTTTGTCCTTAACCATTTCTAGGGATCTGAAGAAGAGCAAACACCATCAGAAAGTATCTTAGCTGTCTCAGGGCCATTAAATTATGTGAAAAAATTTACCTACTTTGATTACAATTTTGAGATACGGAATCTATAGTATTGTATCTACCAATCTGCTTAACAGATTGCGGCAAAAATTAAATGACATCAACGGGTCCATTTATAGAAATCACGGTGCCAAATTTCATCTAAATCGGTCCATCCGGTACGTTAAAACGTACAAAAAACCTGACATACAAACTTTTTATCCGATTATTTTTGTTATAAATTATAATGTACACCCAAACAGTAAGATTACAAAGCAGGAAATGTTAAAATAAATTCTATTTTCCACGACCATCGAATCCTACAAGCAACTCATTTATTTTCTTTAATATTTTCCAGGTAGAAATTTTATAAATCCTCTGCATTAAATTTTTATGAAAATCAGTAGAATATAGTCTGTTTCATTAAATACTAAATTTATACGATATATTACTTTTAAAAGAATGTAATAATTTAATTTTCTTTTAAACTAGAATTTTTTAAATAAATTAAAAACGGTCGTCGTCGTCATTCTCTATAAAATTTTTACTTCTTGGAGTCCTGAATACAAATTTATTGATTTTAAAGAAAAAGATTTAAGTAAGGGATTAGATATTTTCCAGAAAGAACTAACCTAATACCATTATACTTTACTTTTTATTTACTCTCTTTCTCTAACATTCTATATTTAGTTCATAAGTGAATCAACTGTCCCCATTTTAAGCCAGCTATCGTACCTTTATCACCACTCGACTCTTTCAGTAAGGGATCAAAAATTTTCCATTTCCTTTAGTTCATATATTTATACTTTTTCCCCCTTTTCCCTAATTTTATTTTAACGGATGGTTTCATACTGATTTTTATTGATTTATTTTATACGCTCTTAAAAAAAAAATAATAGGAATAAAAATTAGTTTAGATATCGTATAACTTGATTTTATTTCTGTAATAAGCAATTTATTTCATTGCTTATAATAGCGTAAAAAATAAATAAATAGTTACTCATTCTATCAAATATGTTTCTACAATTCATGTTATTTCAATTTTCAATATTTCTTTATCGTTTATAAAAAAAATTTATCAAATTTTACATTTGTATTCAACGAATCTGATATTACAGAAAAATAATTGAACGAAAACAATCATTATTTTGACCGTTTGCAAAAATAATAACACAATAAATAACTATACATATTTAAACTAGCAATACTTCAAAAATAACAATTATTTCCATTTTAATTTAAGTGAGATTAAAAATCGAAGAATTTTAATTAATAAATAACAAATTTTATTCAATAAAAAAAATCTGGTGTGGAAATCACATGACTTCCTTTACGCCTATTAAGTTATATATATTTATATTTTTTATTACGTTTTCTTCATATATATTTTTTTGTTATTATTGAATTATTATTTATTGTAAATATTTTTTTACAATCACAGGTTAATAATTAATAAATCAATATATTTAAATAAAAAACAGGAAATGAAGTCGGATTCTCGCCGAGTGTCTTCCACTTGCAAGATCCAAATATTTCATTAATTAAAATGTTATTTGGCTATAACTGTGGAAGCAATGAAAATATATACCGCTTATGATATATCGTTGAAAAGCTATCAATAAGGTCTTATTACTGCAGTTAAGAAAAAATCCAAAATCCAAATTTCTTGGATCGTGGACTTTTTTTGGACACTTTTGGTCCAGTCGATTGCAATCAAAAGGGGTTATCAAAGTCCTAAATCCAAAATTTCAACATTTTACAGCTAATCGTTTATGAGTTATGCGAGATACATGCATACGCACATATATAAGTACGTACAGACGTCATGCCAAGATTAGTAAAAATAGATTCAGGAATGGTCAAAA
The DNA here is from genome assembly GCF_047948215.1 of Lycorma delicatula. Lineage (NCBI taxonomy): Eukaryota > Metazoa > Arthropoda > Insecta > Hemiptera > Fulgoridae > Lycorma > Lycorma delicatula. The sequence goes on along the minus strand of NC_134459.1, from coordinate 173,704,862 downwards.
TGGATATTTCCGTTGAAAACTGAAAAACGACATTTTTCGATATATATATATATATATATATTAAATTATATATTAAAAATTAATAACCTAATTTAAAAGAAGTGAATTTAATGTCATATTGATATCTATAAAAAATTCTGAAGATAGAAAAGAGAAATTATAATATATAAAAAAATCTACCGAGTCACGACCGTTATTAAATTCAATTCAATTCATCAGAAAAGAAAGTACAACTGGGCCAAAATCTTATTAATGCATCTTATTGAAGACTTTTCCAATAAATCTTATTAATAATAATAATATTGCCAATGTCGCACTAGTATTATCGTGCAAAAATTACAATCGTAAAAAAGAAAATATTAATAATTTCTAAGACCGGTCTGTAGTCATAAAATTAATATCTACAAACTTCGGTTATTAACAAAAATATCTGTATTTATTTTGTAAAAACAATAATAACATAGCACATATACTGCTACATAAATTTTCTTCTTCTTCGAAAAAATTGATTTATAAAAATATTTCAAGTGAACTTTAAGAGTAATAAGGAAAAAATTCGAAATAATTTCCAAAATTAATACCCGTACGGGTTAAAACATTTAAGCCACGTTACCATATATCTTGCTTATTGAGAACTGATATCCGCTATTAAATATAAGCAGAATATTGATTAAACTTGCCACACCTATACCAAACGTTATCAAAAATGCAATACAGCTTATTTAATGTTATATCTAAAACCAACCGACAGATTGCTTTCAAATTTACAGAATACATTCATGTTATCTCAGGGAAGGTTGTAAGCCGTAGAACGAGGCCCTAGCCCCTCGGGGGTGCAGTTGTTAATTAAAGATATTCATTAAAAAAGAAAAATGTAACTAAAGTGCACAGACCGATGACGAGGTAAATTATTACACCTTAATAAGTAGAAAATTACTAGAGTAGTAAATTACTTCTCTGTCTTTTGTAAATTAGATCCTTTTCAGGTGAAGACTGAATATTTTTACCGTGATTTATCAGTATTATGCTCACAGCCGTGAGGGTAATAAACACTGAGGGGCTCCAGCAAGAAGCCCCCCGGGCTAAACGGGGATGGCAAACGAAGCAAGCTCTGTGGCCCTGAGGTGGACCCCGTGGCTTCGGGAGCCCTCGAATCGGTCCCTGAGCTCAACCTGGACTACAGAGGTCTAGGGAATCCCCCCCCCCCCCCCTGGTTAGACGGTCGGGAGAGTGAAGCGAGCCTCGACCGAAATAAAATTTTATTAACGAAACAAGATTTTATTTCTTTATAAAATTTAAGTAACATTTCCGGTTATTATTGAGTTGATTGTATCTAATAAATCGTCACAACGATTGAAATGTACGCACAACATTTCAACGAAATGAAATCACGGTAGACTCGACTCGTAAATCTAACCGTGAAAATTAAACTTTAAAAAAAATTTGTAAGATTTCTAAGGATGTAAAATTTTAATGAAACCCATTTCGTAACTTCAATTTCCACTAGCTTCGCAAGAATTCATCCCACAATGACTTTTAAACGAGCGACGTTAGCAAACGCTTTTAAAGAGTTGATTGTATCTAATAAATCGTCACAACGATTGAAATGTACGCACAACATTTCAACGAAATGAAATCACGGTAGACTCGACTCGTAAATCTAACCGTGAAAATTAAACTTTAAAAAAAATTTGTAAGATTTCTAAGGATGTAAAATTTTAATGAAACCCATTTCGTAACTTCAATTTCCACTAGCTTCGCAAGAATTCATCCCACAATGACTTTTAAACGAGCGACGTTAGCAAACGCTTTGTCAGACTGCAATAAATTTAGCGTAAAATGAAACAAAATACAAAATCTTTTTTCAAATATCCAGGAAGCAGGCGCAAGAGAATAGATCATAGAACAAGAAGAATCGAAAGAGATGTCGTTCGCATCGTTAATACTAGTTAAAAGGTTTAAACAACGAAAGATTCTGTGCACCGCTGAGTTAACGAGTATTAGCTTTGGGCCGAGTACGTCTCTCGATGATTTTGCACCAATGTCACCGGTGTTAATCGATAGTAATAAAAAAAAATGTAAAAATGTTCGAATTTTCTATACAATCCGAATAGCCGATAATTCCAAAATAATATGAGTTATATTAAATAAACTTGAAGTAAAAGATATTCCGCAAAGTATTCTTTAAAAAGAATTCCGCCAAACGTGCGATATTTGTAATCATTTATGATATCTGTAAAACCGATAACAAATTCGTCTGTAATGGTTTTAGCAGAAGTATTTTCGACGCTTAGTTGTAAAAGTCTTTAAAATATACTCAATTTGCAGACTCGGAAACAAAAAAATATATATTACAGCTGAAATAAGTTTTTTTAGACGATCCACATCAACGCTTTCAAACATCGTTTGGATATCTTATAAGCGTCAAACGTATTCACATTATCATTTGAGGATGTACTGCTGATCTTTCTTTTTCCTGTTTAGCCTCCGGTAACTACCGTTTTAGATAATTCTTCAGAGGATGAATGAGGATGGTATATACGAGTGTAAATGAAGTGTAGTCCTGTACATTCTCAGTTCGGCCGTACCTGAGATGTGTGGTTAATTGAAACCAAACCACCAAAGAACACCGGTATCCACGATCTAGTATTCAAATCCGTGTAAAAATAACTGGCTTTACTAGGACTTGAACGCTAAAACTCTCGTCTTCCAGATCAGCTGATTTGGAAGGCGCGTTAACCACTAGACCAATCCGGCGGGTTACCGCTGATACAGCCTACCTCAATTTTTTTACACTTAGAAATTAAAACAGTAATCAAAACTATAATTCAAAAGGAAAAAAGTCACCGGGATGGATCGGTAAATAGAGAGAGAGAAAAAGAAAGTGAGAGGGTATATATATATATGTGTGTGTGTGTGTGTGTGTGTGTGTGTGTCTGCGTCTGCGATGAGACTGATTGAATGAATAATTTAAATTGGCAAAGTTGACTTAAGAGAATTCTTTTAACGGTCAATAGTTTATAAAAATAAAAAAATAAGACAAATTATTAAAAAACGAAAAAAGTTTACATAATGTAGTATTAAACAGATAAGAAAAATAAATTAATATCAGCGAAAAAAATTATAAATCATACTTAACTTGTTTTATTCATTTAATTACCATCATTTTTTTTTTTTTTTTTAATAATTTTCAATAATGTTTCTCTGTATATTATAATTTTAAAAAAGAATTTTTTTTTAAATTTGTACTGAAACCCAATAATAAATACATCCCTTGCAAAATTGTCTCATCAATCATGATATAATCGTAGCTTAAGAAAAATTTTCCTTTAAACAGTTTTAAAACCGCTGATTCCAGTAATATTTTTTCATCATTATCTGATGCAATTTGAATTATAATCCTTAAAAAAGTTAAAAAATGAAAAAGCTTTATTATAAAATTCTAATTAAAACTGAAAAAACCAAGCAGTTCTCTCATAGAGTAACCAGGATTATCTCTTAAAATTTTATTTCTCAAAAAGATAATTAGGTTCTTTGTTACTAGTATAAATCGATAACGAAATTTGATTATATATTTAAAAGATGTATTCTATTCGATCTACAATTTTAAACCGATCCGACACATCTTATATACAGTAGGTAAAATTCTGATGGATATGAATATCCTGTAAAATGTATTTGTACACCTTGTAGCAGCGCAATCTCACCGGCAACTCAAACGAAAAGTATACAAGAAGCAGCAGAGACAGGACAAGGGAAAAATAAGAACACACACTTTAGCAGGATAATATCTAATTTTATTATCTAAAAAAAAAAAATACATAAAATTTCGATTTGTGAATGATTTGTAACTGTACTTCAAATTGTGCGGGAATTAATGTTAATCTAAAGAATTAAAAGTAATGAAAACATCGAAAATGGATGATATTCTGACTTATTTGTTTTATAGATATTAAACATACATACCTTTGTGGAGAAGTGATAGCGTCTCGCACTTTCAACCTGAAGGTCCCGGATTCGAATCCCCATTAGCGATAGTACGATAGAATTATTCTTACACTAAAAGATTTCTATTACTTATTCTCACACAAAAGGTATAAGCCGATTTGGAGAAATAATTAACAAAAATAAAAAAAACTTATGTTTGTATTAAAGAAGCAGGAACCATATTCGTAATAAAATTTTTAATTACTTTTATAATTTAATAAAATGTACTTCACAACATTATAAAATAATATTTCATCTTATAACTTCATTTTATTAATAATATTTTAATTTTTTTTTAGTAAATCTAATAATGTTTAAAAAGTATAAATGAAAAAATATTAAAGAAAATTACAATGAATGAAAAAAAAAACAAAACAAAACAATTTATACTATCTACGTAAAAATGTGAAATTTAATCAAGGCGTTTTATAATAGATAATATCCTTAATAATGGAAAAAGGAAGAAACAAACTCCTTTAAAAAAATAAAAGAATAAAATAAACAAAAAAAAAAGTACTAAATAAAACTTTAGAAAAAACCTTGGGGGTTAATCATATTAAAGAATTTAAAAATTATGTTACATATAAAAAAGAGGTTGTTATTAAGATAACAAAAAAAGAAGTTTTTATTAGATAAAATTATACATTTTTTATTGCGAAGAATATACACCTCATTTGTTCAAATCGTTTGAAAAATTAGCTGATATAGGTTTAAAATTGTTGTACGGTTCAATTAAAGTGAATCGGACAATTTAATGCCTGTTTTCAGTTCCTTCACTAATTAATTTAAATAATTAATAATAATTTCAATTTGTAACGATAATAAAATAGGCAAAAATTAACAGACTCGATAATTTATCGATCTACTGAAACAATCTCAGCCGTATTACACTTGTTAATCAAACTACTTCAATAAATAATATACGAGTATCATTTTGTTCACGAAAAAAGGTTTAAAATTCTATCTTCTAAAATATAATTCTAGAGATCAATATTTACTGAATTACTAACGATAAAAAATTTAAACGGTTGTCATTTTAGAATTTTCGAACATATTTATGCGTACAAGAAATACTACTGTTTGGTACATGTACACCAAATTTAATGAAAATAGCTGAATCCGTTCATAAAACCGTGGACAAAGGGAAAGGCAAGTGAGAAAGTGTATTTATCAATTTTTTTTCTGATGTCCTGAATCGGTCCTTTAAAGTTGGCCAGCGCCTTCCAGGACACTTGTATGTATGTAAGTGTGCATGCGTGTGTGTAAAATAGTATACTTCCATCAGTAAAAATTACTCTATATTTTATAATATAATATTTACAAAAGATAGATTCAAGGAAATCTAAAGCTCAGAAATGGAAGACCATTGCTTTATATAATAGAATGTTAGATATTTGTTGATGAAGGCGACGGCGACAAACCAGACAGAGTGAGTAATAATCACATGTTGTAAACTTGAGAATAGTTTTGTGATAAGAGGGGTTGAAGATTGAAGAGCAGACGGGAAGGGTAAGCCGACCAGAGGGGTAGAGAATAATGAAACATTCTCCCCTGCTGGGCATGGTTGGACCTCCCGTCTGGACCGACCGACCATCAGCAGCATCAACAAAAATCGAAAGAATTCTCACACAAATGCATATATATATATATATATATATATATATAGGCGCATCAACCCTCAATCTAGAATTAGTTAGTCTGTTTGTTGCAGTACATAAACACAACAAAGACTTCATCTTTGAATTTTCCCGATAATAATGAGAAAAAAACGAACAAAAAAATCATAAAAGGTAGTTTTTAATCAAAAATTTCAACCACCTCATTTTCTTTCCAAAGGGCAAAATATCGTATATTTTAATGAATAAAATAGTGTTTTTAAGAAAAATTAGCATTTTAATATAGAAAAAAAAGGTGATACCATCGGTATATTTTCTAGAACCTGAGAAATTGAAGCTATATTTCGACAATCGATTTCTCGACCGATTTAAGATTTTCTTTCACGCCTTATTTCATGTAAATTATAATTTAAAGAAAATAAATACTATTGACTTACGAAAAATTGGTTACAATTTTTTTTTATATCACCCAATAAAAAACCTGAAGAATAGAAATTGCAAATTTACAAGAAAATTTGCAATTTTTTTCAAGATTCTTCGGAGAATTTTTACAACATTTTAACACGATAATTCTCCATGTATATTATTTAGGCGTCTACCTGCTGACCCCAAGTTTGAACAAAATCGATTCATTTAGTCATAAAATAGTTACCGAAAAGCAATGCAACATACATACAAAGTGCGAATACTACGAACTTATAACATAAAACCAACCGAAAAAAGTTTGTTCTTAAATGCCTCGCGTGGGACATCAAGATTTCTGAAAAACCGATGATTTTTTTTAATAATCACTGTAATTTTCCGCAGATATATATATATATAGAGAGAGAAAGAGCGGATTCGTTTATACATTACAAATCATTTTAGCTAACTTACAGTCTACTTAACTTCCAACAGCATCGGATTGAAGCATATCAAATTAATTGATTTATCATCAACTAATTAAACACATTTCTCTCGTTTTCTTTGGCAAACAAAAGGTTTTATATGTATAAAACTGGTCGTATAAATGGAAAACGTATAATTTAAATTATTTTTGCGCTTCTTAATCTACAACTGTTCGGAGTATTAACATAAAAATTCCATAAAATGAAAACAGAAAAAGGCCTTCATCCAAAAACGGTAAAAATTTGACATGAAGTTTAAAAGAACTCTACCGAAAAATTGAACTAAGAATAATTTTATAAGCTTTAGAAAAAGATTTTTTTGATTATTGTCTCCATAAAATCAATATCTGTATAGTTTTTTCTTAAGGAAAAAGATCATTTTTAGTTTAACCCTTTCTTTAAACCTCCGGGACTTCCGTTAGGTATTAACTTCAGAGGATGAGATGATTGAATATTTTTGTAGAATGTGAAAATACCATGCCTGACTTGAACCCGGGACCTTCAGATGAAAAACCGTTACCACGAAGGCCGGCTAGTTTAACCCCTACTTTAAAAAAAAAGGCTTACTGATTCACTGGATTCTTAAAAAGTAATTCTGAAAATATTCCGGGAAAAAATCAAAAAACTTTTTTTCATTTTGTTACGTTGTTTTTCTTTTAATTATTATATTATTTCTGATACGTTTAAAAAGACATACTTTTTTTTTGTCTTCAGTCATTTGACTGGTTTGATGCAGCTCTCCAAGATTCCCTATCTAGTGCTAGTCGTTTCATTTCAGTATACCCTCTACATCCTACATCCCTAACAATTTGTTTTACATATTCCAAACGTGGCATGCCTACACAATTTTTTCCTTCTACCTGTCCTTCCAATATTAAAGCGACTATTCCAGGATGCCTTAGTATGTGGTCTATAAGTCTGTCTCTTCTTTTAACTATATTTTTCCAAATGCTTCTTTCTTCATCTATTTGCCGCAATACCTCCTCATTTGTCACTTTATCCACCCATCTGATTTTTAACATTCTCCTATAGCACCACATTTCAAAAGCTTCTAACCTTTTCTCTCGGGTACTCTGATCGTCCAAGTTTCACTTCCATATAAAGCGACACTCCAAACATCCCTGACATTTAAATTAATTTTTGATGTAAACAAATTATATTTCTTACTGAAGGCTCGTTTAGCTTGTGCTATTCGGCATTTTATATCGCTCCTGCTTCTTACATCTTTAGTAATTCTACTTCCCAAATAAAAAAATTGTTCTACCTCCGTAATCTTTTCTCCTCCTATTTTCACAATCAGCGGTCCATCTTTGTTATTTCTACTACATTTCATTACTTTTGTTTTGTTCTTGTTTATTTTCACGCGATAGTTCTTGCGTAGGACTTCATCTATGCCGTTCATTGTTTCTTCTAAATCCTTTTTATTCTCGGCTAGAATTACTATATCATCAGCAAATCGTAGCATCTTTATCTTTTCACCTTGTACTGTTACTCCGAATCTAAATTGTTCTTTAACATCATTAACTGCTAGTTCCATCTAGAGATTAAAAAGTAACGGATTAAAAGACATACAGAATAATTTTATTTTTTAGTAATTTCGGTTCAAGGAACCTTTAAATTTTAAAACATAAAAAGAATTCAAAACGGGGAGAGAATTTTTTTTGATCGATTGCTACCGGTTACAACAGATCAGTCTAATATAAACTAGAATAATTAAAGTCAGAAAAAGTTAAAAAAGCAAAAAGAAAAAAAAAATAAACTGATAAATATTGTACTCTTTTTATACGAATAAGTTTTATGCGGTTAAAAAGACAAAAATAAATTCCTTTTTTTTAGAAATCTTAATTATAAAGTTTCTTGTTGTAAAAATCTAAGAAAAAGATAAAAATTAACCAAGTAATCGGGTGAATCGATGCGACAAAAATAACATAAAGAATGTATATTAATAGAGTATACGCTACGAAGCAGGTTATTTGAAACCATTACTTTCACACGCTTTACTTTTATAATGCATGTGTTCTATAAATAGTTAGACGTGATGAAACTACATTAATGTGCAAACGCGCGTTCAGCTCCTGTCTTCATGTGTTCTATCAACGCGATCAGATGTCCTCAAGCGTGATGGAATTTACACAAAGGGCACTCGTCTTGTCTTCCCCAGATCCACTCACCATTCTATATACTACACAGCTGGTACTTTCACAAATCTCATCGAAAAGAGCTTTATATATTGAAAGCGCATAATCTTTAACACCAATATATATAGTATATACACATATATATAATTTATTTTTAACCATCATATTCAATTTTGTTTCATTCAGATATTTTAAAATCATGAACGTAAATTTGTTATAACTATCTGCTTTTTTAAATTCGCAATATAAAAAAAGCGCAACTGTGAAAGATTGTAAGCCGATGTATGATGGTAAGGGATGTACATGGCGGGAGGGAATAAGGTCGCTCCGGAATGGTGCTCGCTAAATTGTGACAAAGTATAATTGTATAAGATAAAAATTCTTGTCATTAATTCTTTTCTACTTACTTTTTGTTCGTAGCCTAACGATTTTATATGACCCTCAGAGATAGTACTCCGTTGACGTCAGGTCAAGCGACCTAGGAGGCCAATTTAATTGATCCTTTTCGTCCCCTGTGTAAATCTAATATTTAAATACTTCCTAACTTCTTGGAAAATGCGGATGAGCGCTACGTTGTTTCGTATAATTCTACTGCGTAATAAAATCAAATAAGAAAGAATTTTTGAATTTATTGTAACGGTAAATTTATAGAACGTTTTAATTGATTTATCTTAAATATTTTATTTCTTTTCTAGTTATTTTCCAATATTGAAATAATTCTCAATTAAACTTAAAATTATAACAGTACTTTTCTACCAAATTAGATTCCACTTTCGAATCCCGGTCGGTCACGGCAGCTTTTCATATCCTACCGATTTCCACCGGGCTAATTACCGTAGCTGCTGATGGAATTCTTTCATAAGAAATTCGATTTCTTCTCTTTTTAATAAAATGAAATTTTTAAAAATTTTCTTAACGGTTAGACATAGATTTTCTCATAATTAAATTCTGTATAAATTTTATGTTAATACTTTATAAACAAATTATAATTTTTTTTAGCCTTATTGAATAACACTGCACCAAAATCGATTTAATTTAGAGAAGTAAATAATTACTCCAATAAATAAACTTTTAAGCCCCAAAAAATAAGGTGACTGAATGAACCCGAACTTAAAATACCAATCTTTTTTTATTTTAATTGTCAAGGTTGAAAATCCAATTCAATGAAGTCTACTACATGAGGACGTTTATAAAAAAAGGCGGTCCAATGATTTAAACATTTCCGATACAAATCGGTACAAACATCGAAAAAACCTCGAATAATAATAATAATAAACAAAACTTTTATATATGAAAGAGATAAATTTAGGAAATCGATCGATGAATCAAGTTTCAAGAAAATAAAAGAAATTTCAAGAGGAACGAAGGAAGAAGAAAAAACAAGCACAGATAATGAGGAAATTTTGGGAAAATCAAAAACCCAAATTATGTGTACGTGTTCCGTAGATGGTCTGAATAAAAAAAATACCCATACTTTTTTCTTCTCAAATTTTGGCCGTTATTAAAACGTTATACTAGTAACTATCGAGGGAGGATAAATATGAGGTCAAACGATGCCCAAAATGTTTTTTATCAATTATACTCAAAAGAGTACAATTTTGATTACTCAAACGGATCTACCAGAAGCCAAAATGTTTTACTAAGAATTTTGATTTTTTTTCCTCAATAGTACTTTTAATTACGCATAATTCATTTAAAAACGCAATTTGATCAGGAGGGTCAAATCTTTTAACATCTAATCTTTTTCGTAACTATACTTTAAATGATGCATAATATATTGTCATTAACATTAAAATACGCTATAGTGTATTTGTAATAAAAATCTATCAAGTGAAAAGCCGAGAAAGTTACGCAGCCAATTTTTTACCTTGTTTTAACACAAACAAAAAATTGCTTTTTTTACACGTAGGATTAGATAATTCCCTTAAATCCACTTATGACGGGGTGTTATACAATAGAACTGTGTATTGCAGTTGTACGTTTTGTAAATTATTCGTTTGTGAGCGGTTTGTCATGTTCATTTTTTTTTAAACCGTACACATCGTAGAAGTAGAAATTCATTGTATTTATTTATTTTTTTAATTATTTTTAAATTTCATAATTATTTCCTTAGCGATTAATAAAAGTAAAAAATAATGAATGAATAAAACATTACTTCAATTAATTTAACCGATCTCCGTGGCGGAGTGGTAGCGTCTTGGTTTTTCATCCGGAGGTCCCGGGTTCGAATCCCGGTCAGGCATGGCATTTTTCATACGCTAAAAAAGTTAATTTCCATATCTCACACATAAGCTTCAGGTTTAGTGGTGATGTCGGGCAAAAAATAAAAAATAAATTAAGGATCGATTTGCCAAGAATTTGTATAAAATTTAAGGCATTATTTAAACAACATTTTATACATATTTCTTCTCATTTTCATTCTCGTTTCTTAGAAGGATTAAAATAATGCTGAGAAGTTTTAACTTCTACGACAAAAAAATTAAATAAACTTATACAAATTAAAAAAAAATATATCATTTATCTCCCAAAAAGGGAACTGCAGAAAATTATTTATTTATCTACTTCAAAGTACGTAAATGCATATCCGTTTTTAAATGAATAAAATTATAGGAAATTTTTGTTTTTAGAAATTAAATAAAAACAAAAAAAAATATGAATGTCACAACGGAAACAAAAACGGATACCTTCATTCTTCAAAAATCGTACAGAACTATACGGTCGACACATTTAAATATAATGTATCTTACACAGAGGAATGAATTATAATTTTGCATTAGGAAAATTTAAGCGTACAAAAACCACAGAGCACAGCATCCATCCATAACTTAAGTAGAGTTTAAGAAGAGGCGGCTTTTAATGGTGAGGGGGAGGGGTTTAAGAGATGGCATATCAGTGAAATTGTAATTAAACCGACTCCTATATGTATCGCACTACAGACTCTTACGCATGTTGCCTGCCAACACCACCACCAACCAGGTATCTTTTGCTATATTTTGCTGATAAACGAGCAGAGAACTATTGTAAAGTATACTTATAAGTTACTTAAAGTATATTATAAGTTATACTTAAAGTTAAAGTAATTAAAATTATCAATATTTTTAAATTTTATAAAATTTGAATTATTTTTAATTACAAATAAACTTGTAATTTCAGGAACTTTTTATAATACCAAATATTATTATTATTACTTTTTTAAACGTAATAGAAGTTAAGAAGAACATAATGTATGATTAAACAACATTATATTATAAAAAACAGGACAAAGTTTTTGTAACAATTTTACTCTTTTACAAGTGTAAACAAATAAAATTCAGAATGTATAAAAAACAATGACCCTAAACAGATATGTAACGCGTCATAATAAAAATGTATTACAAGAAAAATAGCATTCTTTTCAAAAATATTTAAAATTTCGCATACAAAGTCATAAATTATTTATATGTCCTCCACCAGCTGCACGGGTAACATCAAGAAGATAGCTAAATTCTACCGCAACGCGTTGCAGACAGTCTTCTGTTTTTTAATCCCGGTATTCAGCTCATCTAAATCAGCAGGTAATGGTGGCACATATTCGCTTTGTTTCATCACATACTCTCACAAGAAAAAGTTACAAGGTGTAATGTCTGGGGATCATGGGGACCGAGAATAAGAGCAAATCTTCGGCTAGCGTACGCCCTAACCGGGGTCGAGGAGATGTTTCTTTCAGAAACCGACTAACTCGGTTACGCTAATGCGGCGGAGACCCGCACTGCTGAAAAATGAATCCTTTAGAGTCCTCATTAAGGCGTGGTAAAAGCCAGTTCAGCAGCATCTCAAGATAAGAATGCTCTGCTACTATGTTTCCCAACAAAAAAGAAACGGGCATTAAATTTTTGTAAACGAAACCGTAAAAATAACTTTGATAAATCTCGCTCCTACTGTACGATCTCGTGCTAATTCTCAAGTCCTCGGCAAGCGCGACGAGTGGTTTTTTCCAGCTTCACAGAAAAATCTCTTTAATTCGTAGTAAATTTCCCTCTGAAGTGGGAACAAGTACGGTACCTGGACTTTTCGTTTTACATAAATACACCGATTCTTCAAATCGTTTATACCGGCGACGAATGTTCTTAACCGATGGTGGATCGATCCTAAAACGCTGTCGAATTGCCGCCGAACCGTTATTACGGTATCTGAATAGTTAAATTAAAATAACATAAAAAGCCTTCCGTTTCATAAACGCCATACTGTTTACCACTTAAGTCAGCGTACGTTTGAGCGCCAGTATTCTCATCCTGCGACCAGTTTCAAAATTTTAGAACGTAAACTCGAACGGTGAAAATTTCATTCGCTAACCACGCGTGGTTGCAAAGGTATTTTGAAATCGGATCGTTATTTTTTTATACACGGTGTAAATTAATATAATTCAACCTATAATTTCTTTTTTGAAATTGAAAGGAAATATTTACAAAAATTATAATTCATCGAGAAAAAAAATTCAAACCGTTGTTTTCAAGTAAAGATTCCAAAAATGAAAAACCGAAGAAGTAATGTAAACTTTAGGAAACGAGGGAAATTCTGATATAAGGATGAAAAATTATTCTAGAACAGCAGAATTTGCTGTTTTATTTTTTTATATTTTATTTGCCCCCAAAACGTTTAATATACAATCTCAATTTTAATTTTATATCTAAATGATTATCTTTAAATGATTTCAAAGATTTTTATAAGCTATAAATGATTTATTTTTTTTTAAATTCCCACTTTTTTATTATATAAATCTATAGGATTTTGGTGCATTTTAATAAATGTATACTTTAAATTTTAATTTTACTATTACGTTGAGACTTTGCTACCACTCGTTTGATTTTTTTCCGACTATAAGATATTAACATTCATATAGAAATTAAAAAAGTATTGTAACAAAAAGAAAATAATAATCTCTCTTCTTGATGAATTATTTTATCATCGTCGTCAAACAGTTGATTAGCAATGACGTTATCGTAGCAGGCGGTGAACGGTTTTATCTTGTAACAGAATAACTAACATAATATCAAAACAAAGATATGATACCTTAAAATAGTACAAAAACATAGTATACTATATTTTATATGTTTTTATTGATTTTTATTTTATTTCAACAACAAAACATTCATTAAATATTACGATAGGTCAGTATAACCCGACATCACCTTTCATTATTAATCATTCAACAGCATGAGGTAATAATAATAATAATAATAATGTTTAAAACAGCATGTGGTTGTAATAATAATATAAATTTCTACTCCACCCAGTCACTCAAATCAAATCGAACCGAATGGAATCGAATAACCTACAAGGAAAGGAAGGGTTTGTCATAATTTATGATAAAGATATACCGATCTCATTTCACTTTATCATTCTATAAATTCCGATATAGTAATAACGTCTATCATATAACTTCATTTTGATTAAGGCTGCTTGATTTATTTATTTAACAATCATTCTTAACATGAGACTACTTTTATTAAAAAATAATATTTCAACTAGAATATCTTTTCGTTTCATTTAAACTGATTAATGCTCTTTTATTTGTGTATTAAAATAATATCCCAGGTTGAAATACTACATAATAAATTTAAAATTCCTGGTCAAGTCAGAAAAGCTATGCGTTTCTGGCTACTGAAGAATTCACCACCGTCGACGGACTTTTAATTAGGAGGTAAATTAAACATTCAACTATATAAGTAAAAATTATTCTACTCGTTCGGCATAATTTTGAGATACTGGAACCGTTAGCGTTACAACAGTATACAATTTAAAGTACCGTAACATTATCAATTAATAGAGTATAATAGATAATAAAGATATCGATAAATGAATTAACATGAAGCGTTCGTTACAATTGAAACCCATGTAATCGACCCAAGAGATAATAAGCAGATGACGCGATCGTTTATATCCTTTAACTATCAATTCCTCTTTTTCCTCTACCCACCAATCCACAACAATCAAATCAGCAACGTCAATTCTGTTGTATTTATACATTTTCCATGCAAAAGGTATAAATGATTTACATTAATCGCCGAATGTAAATAACGTTAAATTTAAAAATAAAACGGGCAAAAGGTTACATAAGTCTAACGTAGGCTAGAAGCCCTGAAAATAAGGGCTTCATCCTAAATAGGGAAGGAAATGAAGCGGAAATATAAACTGTAAATATACAAGTGAAGAATTACGTAAAAAAGTATTAATCAACTTTTGAGAAAATTTTTGAAATAAGGGGTACACGGTGACCGTACTACTCGGCTTTTTTAACCGATTGTAACCAAAATAAAATGGCTTCAATCACTCGTATTCAGGAGTCATCGTAAAAAAATTTCATAAAATTCGCTTAATACGCTATGAAATCAAGTAAAACAGTAACTGACGGAAAAATACACAAAAATATTAGGATTATTATCGGCCACTCGAGAATAAAATTGTCTAAATAAATAACCAAAGTTGCATGTTAATGTAACAAAATCATCTAATTAGTATGAGAATGTGATTTTATGTGCAGAAACGAAAAAAAAGGTTTTTTTTATCATCATATTTTTATAAAAATTTGAATAAAACCAAACCGCCAGAAAATACCTTAGCAACAACGTAAGGGATAATAAATTATGCGAAAATTTTAGATACCC